>NT_177925.1:412094-456585 GCF_000188095.3 Bombus impatiens | reverse complement strand
GCGCGACGCGGGGCTGCGAATTCGCGTGCACGATATCGCTCTGTTTCCGGTCTTAATTTGCTCTTCCAGCGACTCTGCTAACGGACACCTCTTAGCCTCGTCGTTTCTCGCACTTTTACGAACTGCCGCGCTACCACGAACCAACGAAAGACACGCCAGTCGTGTCTGCGCGACTTGGCGCCACTCGTCGTTTACAGTTATCGAAAAACTCGACGTCGCATAGCACGCGAATCGCAGCATTGATCGATGGTTGACAGAGATCGATCGATTCAAGGATGGACAGCGAGAAACGGGCCACGGAAGCCGCTGGGAAATTCGATCAAGGGAAAACGAATACGAGCACGGGCACGAGGTGGAAATTCCGCAAGATAAAAAGTCGAGAATATCTAAAGGGAATCTGGCCAGGATTCCTTGGCAGTGGCTGGCTTAGTTGGGCCGCGGCCAAACGATGACGAATACCCGCGGACTCGCCGGGTAAACAGAGCGCTTGCAAATCGAGTGTTTCGCGTAGAAGAAAAAGAACGGAAGAAGAAGCGAAGCTAACGCGAGAAGTCGCTCCCTCGAACTCTCGCTACTGAACTGACACTTGACTCGATAAAAAGACGAGCTGCCTCGAACCACCTCGTCGAAAGTCTCGGCCTTTACAGACCGTTAAATCCGACCGATCAAATTCACAATTACGGCCAGGCCGACGAGCCCAAGTTTTAATCGATCGCGCGATAGATAGATTCTTATTTACGCTTCTAGTCTGATTTGGAATTCAGATTTTCTAGATTTTTTGTAGTTTTACTTTCTAACGTTCTCGCGCGAATTACGCAGGCGATGCATTGCTGATACGAATAGAAAAATTGGAACAAGTTCTGCGCTTTTTCTGTCCGTTGCTCGAATCCTACAGTTCGGTAATTTCGCGTTATCGTGTTGACCTATGAATACATTAGAACACGAAAACAGGTTAGTTAAGTGCGCGTTTCGTGTCGCCAAGCAGTAATTTTCTTGTATTATCGCGTTGGTAAAACTATTCCGGGCAGCTATCTGCCATCTGAACCAGAATCGCGAAGGAAGAATATTCGTTTCGGTACTTTATATCTAGAAATTGTTACTCGAACTTATGGCATTCTACTTTGAACTTGGAACGCACGTATATCCGTGCGTTATTTTCGCACGGTAAATAAATTGGAACTTTGACTCAGATACTTAACGTCTCCGTGTACAACTTAAGACTTTCCACTTGACGTGCAGACAATCTCCGCTATAAATATCTCATCCCGGGCTCTTCGCTTTTACTCGTGCATTGAAATTATCATAACTGTACGGCGACAAGCGAAGATCGGCATCAGGTAATTTCCGAATGCCTTCGGAATCATCGCGGTCTTTTTGCCAACGACGAAACTATGCCAAGTAGTTTTCACTCGATGGTCGAAAGCAACTGTTTCGAGCGTTTCAGAAGCTGTCTTTCAAGTTTCGCGAAAGTCGCTGCCGAGAATGCCAAATAATTAGCTGGCCCGGTTCGTTTAAATAATTCTCGCTGCATACGTGGACTCGTCCTTGCGTGTTCTCCACGCATTCGACTTCCATTGTTAGCGGATGTACAGAGAAAGCACGCGGTGATTATTGTACCGCGAGTGATTAACGACCGCCGACGACAACCACACGCGCAAACATTGTAAACGCTCGACTTTTTTTCCACGACTCGAGGCCGCTATTCTTCGTTCATCCGGCGCTTTTTCGCATCGATCCGGACAGAAGCGGGACAGTCGATCGATCGGCTTCTTATTCGCCCCTTTCTGTTCCCAATTTTTGCTACTTTTTCTCAACATCGGTTATCAACGAGTATCGTTGTCGCCAATCACTGCCTCGAGCTTAATTTCTCACCATAGAGGAATCGTAATTCGGTGCGCGCGATATTGCATTGCCCATTGAATTCTGCTAAATTTATTTGCTTCTTTATTCGATTTATTTACGGGACAAACGCTTTAACATAAGTAGGAAACCCCGTTTGTATAACGTCGTCGAAGAGCAAGTAGTTCATATGATTGTAAATGTAATATAAATCCATTTATTCTCCGCATCGTCAGTTATCCACTTTTCGTTCGTATAATGCTAGTTCGCGTTCAGCTAAATGGATTCAACAAGTAGAAGTTCGTTTAAACCGCAATTTCGTTCAAATAAATGGAGTTCGCACGGAGGAAGTTGTACCGTAAAACTAGGAGACACATCGTCGTAAATGGATAGATTAAGAAGAAATTATAAATCGCAATATACGTCGTGATCAGTATGTGAAAAGTAATTTGCGTTTGACAGTTGGATTCATGCGGTTGAAAATATCCGTATGTTATGCGATGTTGTATGCAAAGGATGGACTATAGCGTAGGAAATGCACGGCATTTTACGACATACTCTCTTGGAGTTCGGTGAACCTCGGATCGAGAAAAAGGGACTGCGAAGATTAAAAGTGACGGCTAGAGCGCGTCGAAGATTTCGAGGATTCAAAGGCTTCCGGGAAAAGGCAGCCCTGAAAGGCCTCTATCACCGCAGAACTTCCATTAACGTTGCACGGCTTTGTCGGAGACTGGATTACCGAGCAAGTACCGATCCCCGTGCGAACCTCCGCGAGAGATCGTCATCTGGCAAGTTAATTCGAGCATGAAACGACCGACGAATTTACAGCGTTGATTTTTCACTCGATTTAATAAGTCCAACGACGTATTGCCGCTAAATTGCCGCCGTAGATTCAACGAGATAACGGCAGGATCGCGAATTTACCGAGCAATTATGGCCGTCACGGCAATTAAAGGGCAAACACGATGTTTAATAGTTTTATTGAACGGGCCGGTTTGTAAAACGGCAGACCGACAAAGGTCAACAGCGTCTATTTGTAGCCGCACTGCGGTGACCACGGATGAGAAATGAACGATGAGCTATTTTTGTGGTATCTTAATCGCGCGAATTATCGGGTTAATTAACGATAACTGGAACGCGCGAATGTTCTGCAATCACGGCTATTCCACGCGAGACATCTTCAACGACGCCTTCTTGCATCGAAGATAAAAATACAATCGGGATAGTTGCTCATCCATCATTTTCCCCGATCCGTAGCTCTTTCAATCCCCCGAACGGGCAACGATTTGTCAACTTTCGCGCTCGACGTGCGTCGAATGGCACGGCGAAGGAAATCACAGATACGCGGACGTACGTCGACGAAAGGGAAAACCTCGACATAATTAAAATCCACGCACCAATTAAAACGAGTGGAGAGTGATTCGAAAAGTTCAAAGTTCACGCAGCGTGCCGTGACACGAAGTTTCCAACTTCGAAAGTCAACCGCAAGTAGGGTTGCGTTTACGCGAGATCGCCCGCTTAACGAAAAGTTCACTGCACCGAGACTGGTATTTTTTCTTTGTCTTATTTTTATATCGTGCAGAGAACACTTTCGATTATTTTCTAAAATCGCTTTCTTCCTTTTCCCGGTCTGTGAATTCGCGAATACGTAACACTAACGCTCGCCAAGAGAGTTTTGAAATTCGGATATGCTGAAATTTTGAAAAAAAAAAAGGGCCAAAAATATTGCCTGGCATTTGATCCTCCCCTTCTTTTTTATGATGCGAATTATGTAATGCGATGCAGTTGGTGGCGGCGTATTTAAGTAGCAGCGATGAATGGATGCGTTATACTATGTAAAGAACTTGTGGAGTGTTTTGGCCTTTTAGCGAACGATAAGTTCTTAAGTAGGTGAGCCATGAATTATTTTCAGCGATGTGATTCAGTCGTGTACGTGAGTATCTGAGAATGGAAGTAGAACGATAAAATCAAAAAGTAGAAAAAAGTTTCATACAAATTTACGAAATGTGCGATCGGTATTGATCGTTACGTAGACACGTGAAAATGCCAAAATCAACAAGTGTGTAGAAGCTTGAATACCTAAAACGTCCGTATATAAACTACAAATTACTAGTAATAAAAATAGGAATTCCAAATTGTTTTGTAGCATTTTCGCTAGAAAAATAGAAGATCGTTGAAACGAATGTAGAAACGGATTCGCAGTTGCTCGTGCCATAGTTGAACCGAATTGACGATGTGAACGGGAAAGTTCGAAAATTTCAAAGAAAATTGTCGACGCGAATGGTTCTAACTCACTTCGTGGAAAGCTACGATTCTATTAAGAGCGATTTACCGATTAAGAACGTACGGCTCGAAGGCCATGCCTTGAAAGGCTTTACAAGTTCACAATTTTTTCCCGGCGATGCAGCGCACCCGTCCAAAGTTTCAGCGAAAAATCGTCGTTTGGAATTGGAAGAATCTCCGCGCGATAGTCAGCCGATCTCGCAGCAGGCACGCTGTACGATCGTCGATCGATCGAACAAGACAAATCGAAGGAGACGATGCACCACATTTCAAGATACGAGCATCGATGAGGATTTCTCTGACGACCGATCGCGAGACACCGCGGCGATAAATTTCTTTCTCGCCTCGCGCTACGCACTTTCTCTGACAGAGTTTCTATATTAATATTTTTTCCGATCACTTTTTAACAAAAAGTTTCTCTTCGTGAATGTCGATCGGCTTTCCCTATAAGAGCTTAATCTCCTTTTATGGTTTTAGCTTGTCAATAAATTGCACGTCGTAGATTTGCTTCGAGATCGATTAAATATGGGGAGTCTGTCCTTTCGAATCGTTCGCATACCGTGATCTAGTCCTTTAGAGAATGAACGCATGTTCGAGATACTTATTAGGCGAGGAAATAAAAAATTGGAGTATGATTTGTTAACAAGAATATTTATGACATCGATATCGCATTAGGATCTACCATATTTCCAAGTATATTACGATCAACACGGTGGAACACGATTCTTTTGTCCAAGCTCGTAACGAAGTTTAGAGAAGGACAAAGAATACAAAAGTAGATCCGTATAATTACCGGGCAATTAGCACTGCTAATTGCCACGCGAGGAAAGTTTAGCGTAAAATTAACATCGTTAAAGGTTAAAGAAACCGGCAACTGGAGTCTGGCGAACGGTACGCACTCTCGTTCTCGCTCGATTTCATCGGTATTCTTATTGGAACCGCTTCGATTCGCTGTTAAATTACAAAACTAATTCGAGATCACCGTGTTCTCCCGATTTCACGAATCGGTTACCATTGTGCAAAGTCGAAACGCTTCGTTGTTTTCCTTTATTTAAGTAGACGGTTACGGATTGCTTCAAAGTTGGCGCGAAAGATCGACGGTGAAATATACGACCGGTTTTCCAAGACAACTTCGCCACTTTTACGGTGGAACCAGTCGTACTTCTTGCCGGATTTGCATGTCGTCGGAACGACTCACGAGTCTAATAAACGTGGATTTCCCAGCGGTAACGCGACATTTTCCTCGCTCTCGAATCTCGTCGATCACAGCCGGATTAAATCGAGAGTCACGGAACATTTTGGGCCGAACAACGACATTTTACTTCGCAGCCAAGCGGAAACGGGCCTATTTCGCGGCGGAACCAATAAATTTCAGTACGTTGACTATCCAGGCCAGATCGAACCTTTTTCTATTAAATTCCAGTCTCGCTTTTACACTCGTAAGTAAAAGTTACCCAAAGAAAATTAAGCGCTCGGTCAGTCGGATAAAAGGCGAAATTATTACGATTATTGGTTGTTTACGGGATCGTAATGCATGAATTATTTAGCAATTATCTCTAAATACGGGGATGAAAGTTTCGCGAGAATCGAATTGATAGGCGAGAGATTCCGAGATACCGACGCTCGACGAAGATTTCTCCCAAGATCGAGCAATACGAGTCAACGACAGATTTCTCGACTTTCCTCCCCGTTCGATGAATTTAAATATAATCGTAGGCGAGCTCGTAACAGTCGTTAACATACCTGCATAAAAATCCTACTCGTTTTCGATGCGTTCGCACGATTTTAGTTTCGTTTCATTAATACCCGCGTTCAACGAAACAACGCGCTGTAACGATCATTGCGAAACTATTGAATAATCCTCGGTCAAATATCGCCGCTTGGCTCCACGTTTCCAGCGTTACGACCGGTTTCTGGGTCAACGGCAAGGTAATCCGTTACCATTCGATTACTTATTCGGTGGTTCGAAGGAACTTTGCGAGGGTAGCGAAACGCCTCGATCATCCTCGGCGGCTAACGCGTACGAAACTTGCGCGGTTATCGAGGATCGAGTACGGAACTGGCGAGAACGCGAAGAAACTCCGTCACTTTCGAAATATCGTGCTCACGATTAAGGCAGCCGCGGCGGCGTGAACTTCCGGCGATTTTCGTAGGAGGCCGCGGAAAGAGAGAGGATTTTGAATCGCGAATCGGGAATGAGCCACGATAGGACGTTGGCCGGCCACCTGGTCGTATCTCGCTGGCTAATGAATCGGTCGTAGAACGAAAATGAGCGAGGAACGAGAACCCGTAACAGAGGCTCATTAGAGAGTGTTCGTACTCCATGGCCAACGCGGCGTGACCGGCTTTCTCGTCTGCTTCGAGCATTCTTATTTCGTCGGAGGAAGGAAATGCCGCGGTGAACGCGGGCTTCGAACGCTCGCAAGCAAGGTCGGTCGTTTCTATCTGCTACGTGAGGCCACCGCAGTGAAAGAGAGGCTACTTCCGACAGATCGTTCGCCTGTCGCTTCGCCGCGGCCTTACGAAGGTCTCTGGCGCGAGCACGCGACACCTTCGACCTCTCGAACCACTCTCGATCCCCTCTTAGATCCCTGCTCCATCGTCTCTTCGATCGATCCCTTGCAACGCCTGTATCTCTTACCGCTTTACCGTGAAAAGCACACCTGCATGTTATTAGAGTCGGCGACCTGTTGTTCCCTCCTACGATGTCATTATTTTGAGAACGGAAGCGTGCGTTACGCAAGTGGCTTGAAAGGAATAAATATAGAATATATGAAGCGGTGAAATTACTCGATTAGGAGAATTGGAGAAATTAACCGGTGTTTTTTAGGGGAGAAGAGAAGCGGCTAGCTGGATCGCTGAACCGGGACTTTATCCAATTAAGTTATCCAGGTCGTGGACAAATTCTTTCGCCCTAAGCTTAATATTTATAATGGTCGGCTGCAACTCTGCATCGCGTATACGTTCTACGCTCTATACTCTACAGGATCGACACCGTAACAGCATTGTACATTAAACGAAAGAAAAATTCTTTTCATCCGTTTTGATATTGTACCGCGTCTTTTATCGAAATCATACGTAACGTCGTGTTTCAGAGGAGAAACAGTTCTCAAAGAGGTAAAAATACGATCACGCGTGATCCCGTTGTCATATCGTGCTCACGGTATTTGCTGCAACACCGGAACGAACGACTCGCTTTGCTTTGATCCCGGCGTCGCTATCGAACACTTTGATACACATACTCGAAGTTTGCTTAATTGGCGCGCCAGTCATGCGACAATTATATCACGGAGCGTATTAATACCGTAAGGCGCGTCGTTAAGATCGATCAGCGTATCGTTGCATGCGTTAATTACAACGAGCGAACCGCATTTTAAATTCCAGGCAAACGATACTTCGAGAGACAGTTTTACGCGCTAGGCTGAATCGATCTCGCGTGGTCGACGCTTTTCTTTTCCTTTGCTCGCGCAATTGAAACCGATTCCACGTTACCGAGAGTTGATCGACGCTTCGATGCGATAAGGATCGCCGGATAAGATCGATCGGACGCCCGCGTATTTCTTTCGATAAAATTCAATGGATTTCGTAAACTGCGAATCGCATTGTTATTTACAAAGTATTATTTGAAAAGTCGAGGGGTTATCGTTTTGGTTTTCCTCGTTTTTCGACGAAGGCTGCTAAAATAAAACATCGAATCAAGAAAATTGCATTGTTTGAATTCCGATCTTTTAATATTAATCTATATATTTTGATCGACAATTATACCGACTTCTAGAGGATTTTGCTGTTGCCATATTTAGAAAATAAATAAAATAATTCAATCGTTTGACTAAAAGTAGTTTACGAAACCACGATCTTCCTCGTATAAATCGAAAATGCTTGAATCTTTTGGAATTTGGAATTCTTGCACCTGAGATGGTACCTAACTGTATCTAAATAGAAATAGTTATCAAAGACGGAGCAAGGAGAACAGCGTTCGACGAGATGCGTTGCAAATTTACGTCGAAGGTGCTATTACGTTCAATGTACCGACGAGTAGAGTTGTTTGCGGCTCATCAGTCGATGTCAAAGCGCGTGCATAAACTGCAGCTGTAAGAACTTTCTCCGAGGCATCAAGCCCTCGCGTTTCACATATGTATATTTTAGTTAAATTGCGTTTCGAGACAGCGTGGAACGCGTGATTTCCACGGACTTTGTAATTCAGTGCGATAAGCGATGAAACCTTTCTCGATGGAATTCTAAAGTTCTATCTTTTTTCGAATAGCCCGATTAAGAACTTGAACGACAACTCGAACGAAAATAGGATAAACGAAAAGAGGATAAGCGAAGTTTACTGGATAGAAAAATCAGCAAAAGGACAAATAAAGAAGACATGGGAAGTGGAACGTATACAAAAGGACGATCGAACCGAAGGAGATTCGCGGTGAAACGACCTTATTTCGATACCTGCTGGGTTTCCGCGAAGCATGTCCGTAATAACGCAGTCTGTCATCACGCGTGTCATTACCGGTTATTTACTGCATTTCCACCGACTGTCCTGAAACTATATCCGCAAGCATAAACGTAGGAATTACCACGACGATAATAACCGCATTCCATCGAAGCCGATGCGCCTCCAAGGACGTCGTGATTTTTACGGCGATAATAAATTCGATATGGAAAAAAAATCTCCAGCTCTTTAGGTTCCCTTGTTCTAGTTTCCTTTGCTTTATCGAACGTCACGCGTCCGTAACGAAGTTTCGCGTGAAAAAACATTCACGATACTTCGATTCCATAGTCTTGGCATTTTTCCGTTCTCGATCTAGATCGACGGAAGGAAAGATCGACTTTTAAATACGTGTTCCGAATTATCCAATGGTCTTAGATCAACGAGCTCGATAAAGCTTCTCGGAAACGAGGAAAACGTTCGCGTCGGCTATACTCGGAGAAAATTCCAGCAAGGTTGGCTGTATAATTAGCGGGTTACGTAAAATTCAAATAGGTTTTGCAAGGAGAGCGAATGGCGCTGGCGCGTCCCGGCCAATTTCATTTTATTCGCGTCGACGGAATTAGAAATAAGGAAAGTGTCCGACTCGACCGGCCACGTATAGACGCGTAAATTCGCACAATTGTAAAACGCGTTACGGGAACACGCGAGACCTCGTCTTGTTCGAGATACGCGGACTCGAACTATGAAAGTAAATCGTGAAATTGATGGGGGCAAGAAGTTTCTCTAACCGAAGATCGTCCAGTTCTAGGATCTACGGTTTCAACGCGACACCGACTTTTCTACAAGGACGATCTTTCATGGTCGAACATCGTACAATTGCCGCTCTGCGCGTATATAAGTACATCGGTTGATAAAAACGACGAAGCGAAATACACCTTATGAAGCAGTGTCATTCATGCAGTCTAGTGGTCGTGATAGTGGAAGCAGATAAAGACGATTTCGTTTCAAGGTTTCCATAAGGCGAACTAACCGTTATTCGAAATAACAAAGCGCGGTCGTTTCGTTTAGAAAATCCGCAATGAAAGACGGAACGCGAATAACGTTTCTCGCATGTTTTATTCATGATCCAACGATTTAGTGGATTACAAACAAGTTTACTTCGATATTAACACGGCTGTTGTAGCTCAAATTCGCTTCGAAATTTCCGGTGTTCGTAACAGGTTTTAATTGCACGCGAGATTCTGCTAACTCATTAACGCAAACGATAACAAGGCCGATATATCTTAAACGAAAAACCGCCAACTATAAAACGGATTTTGCAATCGCCCATCGTTTGTCGACCGTTTTCGAAGAATCTTACGACACGTTTGTTAGCCTCGTTTATCTTCGGATGGGCGACAATCTGAC
The DNA here is from genome assembly GCF_000188095.3 of Bombus impatiens. Lineage (NCBI taxonomy): Eukaryota > Metazoa > Arthropoda > Insecta > Hymenoptera > Apidae > Bombus > Bombus impatiens. The sequence continues at coordinate 446,627 of NT_177925.1, read as the reverse complement.
GACGATCGAGCTCGAAGCTCGTTATATAAAAATTGTCGCGAGAATTCCTCGGCATTCTTGAGCACTTTCGAGTGTTCTTAAGTCCACATGTTGAATTACTAAGCGTATTTCACTTCCATGATCGAGGTTATCTTCCCAATCATACAGAGATGGTCAGCGATTTCGAAGCAGTGTAGTTTAGTTCAAAATTTCAGATTCATCAGCCAAGAAGAGCGGCGAGACAAGGATCGAAGTTGAACGGGACGCAAAAATAGATCTGGAGCATCTTTTCGTTACTCTCTCTCTCTCTCTCCCTCTCTCCCTCTCTCTGTTTCAGCTCCTCCGCTTTCGCGGCTGTTTTCCTTTTTCTTTGGCCATGGTAGCCTCAGTTTCGTCGTTCAATTTCTGAGAGTCACCACGGAATCACGATCGAGAAAGCTGGCAGAGAAATCTCCGATTAAACATTTGTCGAACGCGACTGCGTTCCACCTGTCCTTTTAATTATAACTTGTTCGTGTTGACTTTTTCTAGAGAATAAACAGAAAAAGAAAGAGGAGTAGGAAGACCAAGAATACGCGTGCACGTGGAATGCGAGGGACGAGTTGAGATCAAATTTTCCAGGCAAATATATCATGCCGTATCGTCCGCGAGATATAATTATGATTAACGGGCTCGTTCACGAAACGCGAAAGTCGAATTTCGCGTTTTATACTTTGTCGAGCTACCTGAATCGGATGGCATACAAAGTGCGAACGTTTCAGCGCAACGGCGTTCCACATTTGAAAGAAAATATCTTTCAACGTCCATCCGAGAACATTTCGAGTCATTAGTTCTCCAACGCGTTTCAACCAACACAATACACGTTCGTGGACAGTTTGATTATTCTAGACGCTTTTACAATTGCGAAACAATTACTTAACGTTTGACATTACTCCAAATATTATGCTTTCGTAATCACGTTCAGATTCAGCTGTTCAAAAAACGCCCTTTGTTATACAATGTATATTATCACGTATACGACCTTCGCGAGACCCTGAACCACGTTTAAAGTGTACTTTATGCCACCCTAACTGATGTTTCGCACCCTTACCTTCTCAGGTTTCTGTCAGTTCGCCTGCCCAGACGTTCGAACGTGCTTACTTACAAATTCTAACGCCTGTCAGCTTTTTATAACGTCGTTATATTTCTTGCGTTGTAGTTCTTTAATACGGTAGCTCTTGCAAGTGAATGAAAATAAGCAAACAGACGAAAAAAAAAAGACGTTGAAACATTAAAGACATACTGCTGGCTGCGGGGGATATCCGTCGTAGAAACGAAGTGCAATATCGTTACAACGTTATTCGTGAAAGAATGCGACACGATAAAATTTTACGGCAATAGTGTGCAGAGACTGATAAGACCTCCGCGAAACATCAAAGATTTGAATCGAAAAGCATCGTTGCCGGTTTCCTGACGATCTAAATGCTTAATATGCACGAAAACTCCATTGCTTGGCCGATTTTACGACCTTGCTATATCCAGGAAGCTACCGCCGCATAACACGTTCCATCGGTCCGTTGGAACGAAACTGGTTGTCCAGATGCTTAAAAAGCACGCAATAATCGGTCGATTTGATGGCTCATTGAAACCAGTTGTTACATCGTTCTCTGTCGACAACGATTACGGCGATAGGTAAGATTCCTGTCTCGAAATACAAATCGAGTTCCGTCAGAGGAATGCAACGTTGTACACGCGGTTGATCTCTCTAACGATGCGCAGGCCGGACAGTGGTTGAAGAAGAGGCTGATGCGCCTGCTGTGCGTGCATAGTCGATGGTATAGAGTCGAGTTAAACGACGAATTCTTCGGTGGGGCTCGAGCGGAGGAAGTGGTCTGCCAAAATGTTGGCTCTAGTCGTGAGATCGCGTGCGGTTGCCAAGAACTCGTGACCTCCGAAATCGAATCGCGTTCCTCTGTTCGTGAATCGGGGCTCGCGCGGTCAGGTCCTTCCAATTTTTTTTTCAATTTCTTCGAACGACTTTCGTGACTTTCACCGAGCTGAAACTTTCGCGCAAATTGACTCGCGTCGAATCTCGCGTAACGATTCCGAGCTGCCAAGGACACGACCTCCAGCACGTTAGTTCTCGGAGAAAAGTACGACAACGTCGACACACTTTTCGGTAAGCTATCGATGACCAGGTTCGCGGCTACGGGACCACGTGATTCTACAAATTCTGCTAAATAACTTCGTTAATGGAAAGTAGCGTCGATAACGACAAGACGTTGGGGCGCGCTCTTGGACCGTTCGAGCGCGAAAGTTCAGAAGACTTTGACCTACGCTACAGATCGCAAGGACCCTCCAGAACGCCGGAGAACGCGGTGCATTTATTTTTAAACAGAATGCTCGCGATACGTGGCTCGGGGAGTATCGTCGTCGTCACACCACGGGCCGTACTCGATTTCCTGTTGACCTATTTATATCGTACCTAGCCGATGAGAAACGACGCTCTCGTCGAGATTCTCGGCTCGGTTCGATAGCTTCCGATGACACTGACGCGGTCGTCCTCGAGTCGTCCGCGAATGCCCGGCAAATTGCAGGTTTTGCCTCCGACGGAACCGGACCGACTTTCTATCGTCACCAGCGCATTCGGCTACGTGCAAAATTACGCGCGCGCTCGAAAACACTTCCAGGATACGTAGGCTACGTACGTGCGTGTTTGTTAGTCGCGTGGAAAAGAGCACCGAGAGAGATGCAAAGGCGAAACGACGCTACACGGTGCTAGATACGCGAGGATAAGAAAAGCAGCGGTTAACAGTGCCGTGGAGAAGATAGAGAATAAAGAAGACGCAATAGAGGAAGTGGTTGCAGACTAGGGGGAAATTGTGACTTATAGCATCCTTGCAGAACATCGTATCTACGTACGTACCAGCAGAAACCTACTTCTGCGCATTATGGTACATTACGCGGTTCAACCTGTGCGATGTGAAATTCACCTATGATTTAGCGCGAATTTTCCACGTTGACCGTTACGTAACGTTGTTGGATACGAAGGAGAATAATTTCTAGAAATATCGGACAAAAACGGGGAAAAAAGTTGCGCGTCATTTCTTAAGTGCCGTTAGGCTGTTTAAACGATGTAACGTTCCGCTGCGCGTAAAAAGTTCCATAACAGGAATAAATAATCTGTCACGAAAGCAACGAGAAGTTATGCCTAGCACCTGGCTCGGTAGAATGAATACGAAAGGCTTGTGTTCGATGCTCCAGGTGCGTAAAAAGTCGACGAGCTGCAGCCAGCCCTAACCAACATAGATACGAGCAGATGATTTTTCATGAATCGCGTCTAACGAAGCTTCGGAAGAGGGAAGAGCGTGATTTACGCAAATGTGGCCATGATTCCACGTTTCGTTATGTCACAACGTTTTGTTCGCGATGTAAGGCGCAAATCCATCCTTGGATCTTTTACCTCGTGGCAAATGTTTTTGGCTGAGTAGTCACTTTGGTCCGATGCGATATTTCATATTGTCAATTACTTATACATTGTGTACATAAAGTAGTACGACGTGTGCCTCGCTCGCAAACAGTTGTCGCCTTTTTCCTTCGAATTCAAATTTCATTTCAAATTAAATTTAATCACCCGCTAAATTTAATCAACCGCTTGATCGAAGAATAACGTAGGCGAAAAAATATACCGTGTCACTTACTTAAATTGCCTTTAGCATTGATTATTGGACGTACCATATACGGGAAGCTTTCTATATGGTTAATTGCCATTTTCTCCGAGTGGGTACCGTTATTCCAATGACAATTTATCCTACCGTTTACGATGGCGTTGTTAATTCACCTTCCAATGAATATACGAATACTTTCCATGAAAATTTGTGGAGGAAAATTCGTCGAAAGAAACTCAAGTAGGTAAGCAATCGCTGCCAGCTGCTTGAATTTATTTCATCGTTTCGAGCGAATGCTAATTAATTTGCAAAGGTGCAGTCACTGGACCAAAAATCGTGCAATTGTTTACAAATGAAATCGAGGAATTCTATGCACGAAGATCTTAGAGGGAAAAACGTTTGACTGCTCGTTAAAAAACGAGTAACCGCATGGTTACGGATGGAATTAATTTAGAGAGAACGCCTTGGAATTATTGCACGCATTCGTATCTAATCTTCGCTGATGTTAGTCTACTAACAATTGCCAAGATAACGCCGCTGCTCTGTACTGCGAAGCGAGCGACTAAAGCGCGTGATAATACATAATGTATTTAAAAGGTAAAGAAAAAGAAAATGAAATGTAGGGAAAAAGTGACTAAAACGGTGTTATATCAAAGAGAAAACTTTCCTTATCATCATTATGCCTAATTATTATTCGTATTCTAATTGTACATTCCTCGGCGAGAAACGAACCGAGAATATCGTTCCGAGAAAAATATTCGCGATAATGGCTCTATTATGAAACACGTCCGCGCATCGGAAACACGTCGAACGACTCATCGCGATCCTGTTACTTTTCTCCATTTGCTAAAGTACTCGCCGAAACGCAAATCGTAATTTATAGTTTAAACGCGATCCGCGATACTTCTTTATCATCCTTGGATAATCCAAAGTCGATATGGTTATAACGATAAAGCGATACGTGAAACTTGGTCCTACCTTGAACACTTCCGAAAAGAATCCGGCACCGATCTTCTCCATATAAAAGTCATCCAATCGGTTCAACGAGGCAACCGCATGCCTCAACGCCTGGCAGGAAGCACCTGTCCTCCTTTTCGAGCCGGTATCCTGATACGTATCACTAGGACACACATTCAGGTTGCAAATATTGCTTTCCATTTCGGTGGGTCGCCATGGATCACGGCACTTTTCTCGTTCCCTGTAACTTCGGGGCGAAGACTGCAGCTCCGTTGGAAGATCTTGCGGCAAACAGGAAATGCAACTTTGCAACGCGTCGCCGTTGGACTTCATCCAGTCCTTCGACGGTGTGGACGTGGTAAAGTCCCCCCTGCAATTTCGTTGCTCGTAAGCGCCCGACGACGAGGTTGCCGAAACCACCAACTCCATCATATCGTTGTTGGCAGCGTACGATTTCGCGGACGACTTCTGGCAAGATTCATCGGTCGACTGAATCACAGAAATCGCGGTGAAGTCCATCGGTGAGTCACCTAGCTCGCTGTTAGACTCCGAGACGGGTCGACTCTTGCCGTTCGACACCGTATGTCCTGCGTCCGAAGGCTTCGCGGTAGATTGTTTGCTTGCCGCCAATGGTGCAGCCTGCGCGACACTCCTCTGCGTCTCTCTGGAAATAGACTTTCCTGCGGGTAAATGTTGCTCTTTACCAGCGAGAAAATCGCGGTTCGGACCGACGTGCTTTTTCGCCAACTTCGACGAGTCTCTCGAGCCGGAGTCGACGTTCAAACTGCTCAGACTAGTGGAACCAAACACCCTCTGCGATTTCGTGGCACTGGTCGACGCGCAACTCGAAGATTTCCCGTAGCTCGTCGCCTTCGCCACCGTGTGACTTCTTCCGTGGCCAGAAATCTCCTTGGCCGAGTATTTGGAGCAGGAGTTCTTCGCCACCGAGCAGCCAGTCGACTCGGTCCTGCTAGGTCTGTTCACCTCGACGAACGAGATCGACGTTTGGGAAAAATTAGACGTAGAGCTAGGAGTTTGCGAACTACCATATAGATCGACACTTCCCGTATTATTCGAGTCCTTCGAGATTCTCCGTACGTTGGATTTATCATCGATGGAAACTGGCTCCACCGTCAACGAACCGCCGGACTCCTTCGTCGACCTTCGAAGCTTTTTATCGTCGAGACACTCGGAGGACGTGCACGTTTCCTTGCATCTCCTTACTTTCGACTTGTCCTCGATCAAGGTAGCTACATCGGGTACCACGCTAACGTTGCAATTCTCCTTAGATCTCCACGATTTCGTCTTGTCGTCCGTGACAGTCGGATACTCGTTCACAGGGCACGATCCTTCCTTCGCTCTCTTCGGTTTCGAGTTGTCATCGGTGATACAAGGTGGATCGAAGACGACGGAGGAGTTACAGTTCTCCTTCGATCTCCAGAGCTTCTGCTTGTCCTCTATTCCCGTAGAGGGTGCCTCGGAAACTACGGGCATACAGTGGTCTTTCGGCCTCCAAGGTTTCGACTTTTCCTCGGTGAGCGTGGCTGGCGCCTCGTCGACCGAGAAACACGGCAAACACGCGGTTCCACTGGGTCTGGCGCACGACTTGACCAACGTTCCATCGTTCGAAGGCGGTCCAGGTGTGTTGGACGGTGGCACCTTGCCGAACATTTTCGCCGTTATTGTGAAAAGATTGAGCAGCTTGAATCGGGACGGAAGGTCGTCGCCTTTGCGCGCTGCATTACACAGATTATCAGTCTTGTCGATGGACGTGACAACGTCTCTTGATTCGCCGTTCAAACGAACGAGGTCGTCGATTCTCGATCGGGAAGACTCTCGAGGCGACAACGAGCTACGTCCTTGAAGCGGTAGCCCGACATGTCAGGATCAGATTGAAACTTCGGTATGCTACGCTCGTTTCTCTTTCTCTCTTTTGGCAGTGGGATCACGCGTATCGAGGAATCACAGTGGACTAGGACATGATCCTAGCAGGGGACGCAGTGCGGCAGCCAGTCAACGTCGATGAACTCGAGAAGCACGTGGAATATCCGCAGCGGCGAAACTTGGCACATCTCTCTCCTCTTCGAGCGTCCTCGAAACATGGGGAGGAGATTTTGGCTATTCTGGAAGAAATCTGCATCCCACAAGACTAGTCAATACGCTAATCTCTTTCCGTTTTTGCAATTGAAACAATTTCATTCGATTCATTATTTCCCGTTGCAAGTCCAGTTAATGGTGACCGATATCGATGCACTTTTCGATCGCAACAAAACGGTCAGTGAAACGATTATGCACTTACCGATTGTACACGTTCGAACTGTTTCAATTGCAAAAATCTTGATATAATAAATACATATTGAAAGCTGTAAAAATGAAGAGCGGTTTATCAGATTCATCTCTCTGCGAGGATTCGCCGCACTGACCTAGCTCAAACTCGGTGGGAACATACGTACACATAGATATAATGTATATATGCCTATATATATACATATGTATATGAATATATACATTCGCTTCCGTATACGACCGATATAGAGGCGATGTTTTCAAGAATATGTCGTGTATGGAAATTACGCTTGCTATTAAAGTAACTTTTCTCGCAATTCTTCAACGATAAACTAGATGTCTTATTGAAGGAATAGATAACGTGCGAAATACTAGAAATATTTGGCGGTACTCGTACAACGTGGCTCGCAGTGGATACGGCCAAGTTCTCGTGCCCGGGAATGCGAACAGATTTGTTAAATAATGCGGATACCTGTGTGCAGGTTGGCTGAGCATACGCGGTGATACATTACATGGTGCACACGGCGATTTGATTTACAAAGCAGCGCTACTTCTTCTTCCACCAGTTGCGGCAGATGACCGTTTTCACACGCGAGAAATGCAATTTATGATAAAAAGTACACGGTGCAATTACCAGAGGCCAGCTATATTTAATTGGTATATAACACGGCGCTGCGGCCTGGTGCGTTTTTACAGGACAAAAAGTGCTTTCCGACGAACGTCCAGTGTCTCGTTCTAGTTCTAGAAACGCGATACTATCGCTAAAATATCGCTCGGTGAAAATTTTTGTTCGATAAGTAAAGATTCGTAAAACCGATTATTTTCACAGCCAAAAGTACATTTTTTACGTTATCGATATAGCGTTTACATATCGCAATCAAATATACGCATAATTGGATCGCGTAAATGTCCTCGATACTTGATTACGGAATATCGCGATACTTTTTCTCGAGAATACATAGAGTCCGTACTATAATTCGACGACCCTTACGTTAGATCGAAAGAAAAAATACAAAGACAGTAGAAAGCTCGATGCACCGTGTTCCGAATGCATGGAGAGACAGTAATCGGAGCAACATACCTGCGGGAGTGAAAACGATGCGTCCACTGTTTCTCTTGCTTCGAGTCTTACGAAGATGTTAATTTTTTCGAGTCGGAAATTATGGGACAGGTCCTTGAAAAAGACACAACAACGCGAGCGATAACTGAGAAAAGCGCGGTCAGTGTTACTGTCAGTGACGAACACGCTCGGCACACGTTCGATCTCGAAAGTGGCGTGAAATTGCCTGGGCCTGTTGGCAGCGTGGTGTTAGGTTGATTTTAGAAGACCTTGAACTACGTGAGAGAATTCGGGCTCGCGAAGAACAGGACGTCAAATACTATCGACAAATACAGACGAGACGGGAGGCATGACCGAACGGCATCTGCACGCTGTCACTTTTGTTTACTGTCCGAGGATGAACCATCGCTCAATGGAACCTGGCGACTTCGAAATGACGCGACGCAAGCCCACGATACTCGATTGCATATCGTGCGATCACGATCTTCTTATTACTAGTACGATATTTTCTCAATCTAGAACCGTGAACGGTCAGTGAGCCGAGTAAACAGTGGGACACCAGTGCACATCCGATTTGAATTTTCTCGACGGATCGTCTGTTCTCGAGTCACAACATATACATCACTGTACACACTATGCACCAGCGAACACCGCACCTCTCGTCACGTGGATTGCCGCGCACTGAATTTTCTTAAACAATGATGCTATGCGATATTTCGTTTGCGAGACTACAAAAGAGACCGATTCACCGACAACGCCAGACAGCGGCCATTACAGAAATGAACTGCTCCGCCATACGCCGTCTATCGGCAATAGCCGACGTCCCCGCTTATCCCCACCATCTTCCCTCCTAATGAATTGAATGTAAAGACGGGCACGTCTTTCGAATGTGCGCATTCTAAACGCGGAATTTTTTCTTGCTTCTTAGGAACACTTAAATTCGAACAAAACACGCGAGCTTGTGAATAGAATATTAAGCAGGAAAGATTCATCGTAATACAGGCAAAGATCTTATGAAGATACCAATGTTTCCTTGTTCCCTTTCTTTAGCAAACAATACATGGTATGTGACTAACATTAGACGAGCTTATAAGTTTAAAAAGAAAAGATCTTTTCTCTATATATTTTATTATATCATCTAAAAAAAGAAAAAAAGAAGGAACGTGTTTTTTAATAAGGCACCGTATGAATAACTTTTGGTATGAATAACTTTCGTGTAGGAATAGTACTAATATTATGAAAGTAACGCTACACGAATAAGAATAGAGAAATTGTATTACTTGTTCAATGAAAATCTACGAAACAACGATTTCACGGCACGAAATAATTTATGAGAATTTCCATTCCGACCTTACTACCACGATCTCATCTCTATGATACTAAACAACCAGTTTTTGCGAGGCGGAATGAAAGTGTGAGAATTCTCATATGCATACAAGTGTACCTTTCACTGTCTTTCAACAATTTTCAGTTTCTCATACAGCTACTTAAATTTCTACATACCATTCTATTACTCTCGGCGACGCAGCAATTTTGATTTAATTCGTAATTTGTGGAGTTTAAAACGATCAAATTTTGTCTTGTTAATTTTCATTTTAAATCTCAAATTTACTTCTACGATGTGTACTTGTCCAACGATCCAATATAAACTCTTCTCATGAGCTACGAATTTCCCATAAATTTTTAATAAATTTAGAATATTAAAAAATTATTTATGATTTATGAAAGAACGATAATTTAAAAAGAAACACATACGCAATTTGTGATTTTCGAAAGACGAATTAAACGGAAATAATTATATTTATATGGCATGCACTGAATTCGATATGAGCTGCATATTCTTTATTCTTATGTTTCCCAGACTGATTCATAACCTAACTTTAGCGTGTATAGTTACGTGCACGCGTAGATACCTGTGCAAGTGTATATCGTTCATTTAATGAAGCATTTATTTTGTTATTGTATGTAACTATCAAAAATTAGTATTACAAGTTACGAGAATGGCAAAATTCTGTTTGAGTGAGTTTAATAATAAGACTATTTTAATACAATTTATTTATTACATAAGTAGAAGGTTATGTTTATCTTATCTGTTTTAAGAAATATAACCCTTCTTCTGTAGTTAATTATCTTTTTACGTTTATTTAATATCATATTTATTGCAGAGAAACAAAGTAAGCGCATGCCAGCTCGAAAAAGATATAAAATCGAGAAAAAAGTTCGCGAGCACAATCGAAAGTTACGAAAAGAAGCAAAAAAGCATCCTAAACGTAAATATTTGCAACTATACGTTTAAAGCGTTATTTACATTTTAACAATAGTAGTTGTAAAATATATTGATCGTTTGTTTTGATTTTGTAGGAAAACCAAAAGTAATCGAAGTCCCAAATCAATGTCCTTTTAAGGAAGATATTCTTAAGGAAGTAGAGCTTATGAAAAAGCAACATGAAGAAGAAAAACAAAAGCAACGTGAAGCTGCGCGTCAAAGAAAGCGAGAAGAACTTGCCAAAACGGGTCTTCAAGGATTAGTCTCAGCTGCAAAGAATAAACAAATGGAACATCAAGAGATGGAAGTAGATGCTACGCATGAAAAAATAAAAGATGCTTTAGTTAAAGAGGAAAATTCGTTAAAAGCTTATTACAAAGAATTCAGGAAAGTTTTGAAGGCAGCTGATGTTATTCTCGAAGTTGTCGATGCTCGGGATCCTTTGGGGACAAGATGTAAACAGGTATGTCGATGATGATGTTGATTATGAGCATCGATAAGGTATCGAGTAACTGGTTTACGTTATAGGTTGAAGAAGCTGTACTGTCCGCGAAAGAAAATAAAAAATTGGTTATTGTTCTAAATAAGGCAGATTTGGTACCCAGAGAAAATTTAGATCGATGGTTAACGTATTTGCGTGGGAGTTTACCAACTGTGGCATTTAAAGCTTCCACTCAAGACCAAGCTAAAAGATTGGGTAGAAGAAAATTGGGGAAAAAAACTGAAAGCATGATACAAAGCGGTACCTGCTTTGGTGCCGAGTTACTATTGTCACTGCTTGCAAATTATTGTAGAAACGTTGAAAATATTAAAACTAGTATTACAGTTGGAATTGTTGGGCTTCCAAATGTCGGTAAATCTAGCGTTATTAATTCGCTGAAACGTAGTAGAGCGTGCAATGTGGGAAGTACTCCAGGAATAACGAAAGCAATGCAAGTGGTACAATTAGATTCCAAAATAAAATTGCTAGACTCTCCGGGAATAGTCTTTGCTAATTCTGGAGAAAACTCCGACGAATCTTCAGTGGCTCTAAAAAATGCAGTCAAAATTCAATCCTTAAAAGATCCGTACACACCAGCAACTGCTATTTTGAAAAGAGTTTCCAAGCCACAAATAATGGAAATGTATAACATACCTGAATTTTCAACGCCTGATGAATTCTTTGCTTCAAAAGCTACCAGGATGGGGAAATTTAGAAAAGGTGGTATACCTGATATGGCAGCAGCGGCGCGCAGTATTTTGGATGACTGGAACTCTGGAAAAATAAGGTATTTGTGAAATGCTGTATTACATGGTCTATTGGACATATAATAATTCACGTTGCTTCAATAGGTATTATACCGTTCCACCTGAAGAGCCGAATTGTCACCTGTCCGCAGAAATTGTAAGCCAAATGAGTAAAGAATTCGATATCGAACGTTTTGCTGCAGAAGAAAAAATGATGATCGATAATTTCGAAGAAGAAACTGCAAATAAAGAAACTATCGATCCGGTATTAATTGCGAGTTCTGGTCCAGTCGCATCTGCTATGGAGGTTGACTTACAAAAACAAGCGGTAAGTCAGATTTTATACATTTATATATGTAGAAAGCTTTTCTTACTACGATTCTCTTGCCGATTAAGTTACAACGATAATAATTTTTGTAGCAAATTAAGATACAAAACAAACTGAAGAAGAAACTGGAGAAGAAAATGGAGAAATCGAAAAAACAGGTAAACGAATCGAGGAAAAAGAAAATAGATCCGATTTTTGAAATCGAGGGTAATCAGAAATTGAATAAACTTAACAAACTACAATTTAAGAAAGAGAAGAAAGACCGAGCCAGGAGAGGTAAGAACGCGTTTGCTTCTTAGGACATTATCTTATTTAAAGTTAAAAATTAATCTATATCATTATCTGAATTTTTATAGAAAAAGCAACTATTAAATTGGCGGATCAATTGGGAGAATTCAACATTTCAGCATCCGATGATTACGACTTTAATACAGATTTTGTAGAAAAGTAGGCATAAACATGTTTATTCTAAATTTGTATGTAAAATGTAAATAACACGTGATGTATAACAATAAAAAGTATTGTTTTTGTAGAAATATTTATCGACGAAACATCGATTATTGACGAAACATTAAGACGGTAATCTCTTTACTTTCTTCTATTTCTTATTTTCATTACTTTCACTTTTTAACTCTGCTGATTTCGCGTTGCATATTTCTGATAAATTCAAAAATATAATAAGATAATATATATCTATTTCGTGCATTTTATATTTTATTTTCGATTATTTATATATTATCTGTCCTGATTTATCATAAAGTGCATCTAATTTTTTACTTAAATTATTTATTTTAACTTATCATGTAGCAAGATTTGATTGCGCTGTATAAAAGGCTATTGAAAAAAATGCTTGTATCATTTGCCACATCATAAGAGGATGCAATCGAGAAAGAGCAAAGTTGGCAGTGGAACGATAATCAGTGTATACATATGATAACACAACTACCGCATTACACAATTCATCGGTCATTCAGTTAGTAGACTTCAGCAAGGCAACAGTAACAGATGTCAAGTGATTTTTAATAGTTATCTTTCCACGCATTTTTATCGCGTAACCGGCTATTTGTTACAATTTTTCTTCGTGTAATACAGTTTTTGTAAAACAAATATAATGAGTAAGGGCAAGGGATGCGAACCGTCAGTCACATTTCCGATAAAGCCACCTGGCCCACCGAAAGTGTGGAAAATTGTCGAGATTAAAAAAAAGGACGCGGACGTACCGATAAGATTCACCATTCAAGAGGTACCGGAAGACAGGTACGACGAGGTAGTAGAACACATGTGCAAGTATTTCATTGCCGACGAGCCCATGTGTAAATGCATCAGTAAGTTTGTTTTATTCTTCTACACATTATCGAATTTTAATGTCAATGTTGCGGCGAAAAGTCATTGAAATGAATTTATGTCAAGGGCAAAAAATATTATGATAACACGGTGAAACACATTACAGATAATAATATGACTGAAAAAATATCCTCATGTAACATCGCCATTCATTTATGTGACGAAGCAAAAAAGCCACACAATACTAACGTTTTTATTTAATTATACATTCGATAAGGAATCTTGGGAATGCCGTAACATTTTGCATAAGGCAACATGTTATGAAAAACATGAAACAACAAAATTTTTTTTACAAATTTTTAAGTACTTTTCGTATCATTCGTTTATAGAAACTCAAAGATATAGATCAAATACAGTGTGAAATACACAGATCAGTTTGTTGGTGTAAAATTTACATACACGTTGATTAATGCAAGCAAACACCATACAACTTTTTTGCCTTGTTGCTCTTCTTTTTTTCTGTTTTGTCACGTTTCAGCTCCTTGTTTTATCGTCCGTTTCAAAATCGTCCCGGTGCGACGTTTCCTTTAATTCTCTTTCAATTCAACGGTGTTTCTTTTATAGTTAGTTTCCATTCTTTTATACATCAAAACGTTTGATCACAGTTCATCGTATGTACGTCTATGTCGAATAGTATTTACGTGAAAGGAGGAATAAGATTTTCGAGATGTGCAGGAAGCGGAAAACATTTTAATTTCTCTGTTTCTATAGACGGGATAAACGATCCTGAATACGTGGAAACATTTCGATGTCTTTGGAACGAATTTATAAAATGTGGTTTGTCCATCGTAGCGTTTGTAGAGAATCCAGATGGCGGGAAACCTATAATCGCAGGAGCTAATATACTTACGTTATCTTTCAAGGATGAGAAGTTCGACATTGAGAAAATTAAGGTAATTGTGACTCACTTCTTGCGATCGATAAGAATGAGTAACGTTAATATTTGTATATGCTTCTTTGACGGGGCATTGAACGTAAATGTTAAATAACTTCTAGTCGGAGAAGGGGAATGCCGTGATGGATGCTGTGATAAGATTGAGCAAAGAAGCAAATGTGTTTGAAAAATACGGGGTGAATAAATATATGAACGCCTTTGGCCTTTCCGTAAATCCAAAGTATCGAGGAGCCTCTCTAGGTGCTCATCTTCTTAATGCCAGGTACAAAAGTTCAACCATTCCCTTTGACGTTTTCCAATATCTTCCTTGCCTTCTCTATTACTCACTGCTTTTGACGTATATAATTTGCTTTCTATGCGTTACTTTTTAGTTTAGTTTAGTTTTATCTCGTTTGTAACATCTAAATAAATAATTTTTGTTTAGGGTGGAAGCAGGTCGAGAATACGACATTCCGGTAACAGTCACGGCATTTACCTCGCCGATTTCGCAGAAATTGGCCGAACGATGCGGCTTTGAAACCCTGATTGAAAGAAATTACGACCAATTTGTGGATAAAAAGGGAAATTTAATGTTTCCAGGAATCGAATCGAAATCCATGAAAGTAATGGGCAAGAGGCTCATTTAACATAAACGACATATTACAAATTGAATTAAAAATATGATATCTAGTAGTTTAATACCAATTAGTAAGTATTAAGATAGGAATAGCGACAAAAATAAATGGAAGAAATGGGAACCCTTGTAATCTGTAAGGTAAACAATAAAGATATCCTAACATTGTGCAAGATATGAGTAACGAAGCAACACTGTCCTCTTCCGGGCAGCAAGCAAGGGGGATAAAACGAGTAAATTAACTGACAATAGGACAAACGATCTCAATTTGCACCAGCGGAAAGCTTTATTCTGCCGTTTGCTACGTGTTAAGTAATACAGCGAAAACGAATACAATTTTCTACTTCGTTGCTGAAATCGCAGATTTGCGGGAAGTTTGTAAGTGGTAAGAAGAAAGAAAAAAGAAGGAAAAAGAAGGAAACAGATTCGCACGCGACTTATCAAAGTTAACGAAAAACGCGTTGACGAGGCGAGCGACATTTAAAAAAGTCCTTTGTCGTTCGTTCGAAGTACGGGGCCTTTGTCAGATACGACACGTACCGAATTTCAATAGTTAAGCTATGCGCACCCATGGCTAACTGTTTTATCATCGTTGCACACCGATATGCGGGTGAACGCACTTCCGCCTATTCCGATAAGCAGCGATATTCGAATGCATCCGAAATACGCGTTACGAAATTTGAGCGACGCAGTCTCGTGTTTCGGATATAGGGGCCACGGGTACCTACCTAATTCGATACATGTTCATTAACGGGATTGTCGTTCAACGCTCGATCGACATCTATCGCGATAATTAACGGCTAGCAAATAGTCATTTTCCAACCTCGTCGATCCACCGTTCTCTCTACTTACTCCACTCTGTGCGCATCCGTCGAGACGCACTTCCTCCTCGACCTACGCCCTTTCCTATTCCCGATCCTGTAGGTAATGCACAACGCGGAGTCGATAATCTTGACAAATGGATGTTTGCAGCGTGGGACTGCGGAACATTGGTTCCCTGATACTGCGAATGTCAGGTTCCATCGAGCCACGGTTGATCGTTGCGCCTCGAGTACGAACGTTTTGTACGCGTTGCCGATAAATTCTCTTTGAGACGGAAATTGAAAGGAACGGAGCCGGATCGTCGTACAATGTTTTAAGAGCCACGCGTGTTCCGACTATATGCAATTGAACAAACATCGGAACATCTGTTGGGATATTTATGGATTCCTGCTGTGAAACTGTAAACTTTCGATGAATTGTCGTATCATGGGGCAAGAGAAAGAGAAAGGGAGAGAAAGGAAGAAAAAGAGCGTCTGTTTGTATCGTAAATCGTACCTAAAACTTTGAAAACTCTTTTCAAATTTGTGAAATTTCTACATAGACGTATAACATCCAATTTCTGTAACCGTTGCAAATCGATGAGAATTTCAAAAATGAAATTCGTTGATTGGTAATTACTTCTTCACCTACGCATTCTCCGTCGTGCCACATGAATACAAATTTCAAGAGACTTTTTGGGATTACGCGCGACGGTAGTTGGGTGGTCTACGTCCCGACAGGATTTCGTCGCGCATGCGTACGTTGCTCGCAAACTCCTACTCGCGTACAGCATCGTCTACGAAGATGGAAGTTGGAGCGTAGAGTCGCCGCGAATTTGTCGGCCGCCTCAGTCGCGTTCGGCGCGTCGTACGAGCAAGTGCGTTCTCGTTCGTTCTCGCCCTGTTTCCGTAACCCTCGCAGTTTTTCTCTCGATCCTCTTCCGCTTCCTACTTCTCGATCTACTTCGTCGAAGCTTTATCTTCTTTCCCGCGATCTTTACACAGTCGCCGATCGAAACGAAACGGCAATCCGCGAAACAACGTAACCAGAAGGATAATCAAAGATGAATCGCATTTAAAAGATCGACATAAGGATTTTCGTCGAAGGTGAAAAAACCATTGCAAACCGCCGTTTTGCTGTCTTGCTTCTTTCTTTCTTCACTCTCGGAGATTGTACGAAATCGTTCGTACGGGATAATCGTAGTGGTAGCGTTGAAAATGCCTCTCCTTTCGTTTCTTGGAATAATAAATACGGATTTCTTGTATCCGTCGAGATTGAAAAGTCAATCACATCCATGTAACTCGATGCGCATTATTTTTCTTCTGCGAATCTTCCATGTGAAGCTGATACAAATACCAAGGCGGGGGTAGTTCTTTCATCGCGATGATCAGATAGATACTCGGCATCGTTTGAATCGGAATTTAGTCCAGATTAAATGAAATTGGCAGCTGACTTTCATTCAGAAATACAAAGTTGCGAGTCCTATTTTCGATCGAAGTATTCGACGACCGAAATCTTGGAAATAGCGTCGATGCGAATTAATTTTCTCAACGAGGATCTTTCGTACGTTTAGATTTCAAGAGAGAGGCAACCGTGTGTTCCGAATGATGTGTAATGTACCGCTGAGAGGTAACGTCCATAATATTTCTTTCGCGACAGACCCGATCGACGAGCACAAAAGTAAAAGAACGTAACCTGTTGCGGAATGGATTGCCAACACGCCGTCGTTGTTTGCAAGTACGATACCGTGCATGTAGGATTCTCAAGCGCGAATGTTTTTTAAGTTGCTTAAAGAAAAGGGAAACAATTGGGAAATAATTCGAGGACGAAGAAGAGTATTGATCGATCAAACAAGGATCAGCCATTTATCAATCGGGCTATTTCATTTCAGCATTTGGGGACAAATGCTTTTTGCTGCAAATAGAACTTTTATTCGTCGATTATTTCACCGTTTCTTAGCGTAAAAAAAAAAAAGAAAAGACGGAACTAAGAATATCGTGACTCCGTAAAAGCACCAAATTTATTCTGGGTTCGTTCTGAAAATTTAGCAATGACATATGAGGGTAAATTCGATAATGAGCGAATGTGACCGATCGGACACCGATTCCTTGCAGATAATAACGGATTCGATGAGACGAAATGTCATTCATATCTGGATGCTTAATTACAAAAAGGAAGGAGGAAAAATGCTAAAATAAGACTGAAAAAATAAAGGCCTCGTTGAAATATTTTATTTCCATCGAATTTATCGCTCGATTTGATTTGTTTCCTCCATTGCCAGACTTTCGGACACGCGGTTCGATGACGTAAATGAAGAAGAATAAATGAAATTTTTTAATAAACTCGCCACAATGTCGTATCTGTTTTTTTTTTTTTTTTTTTTTTTTTTTTTTTTTTTTTTTGCCACATCCGAATTCGAAACGTCCGTGCAAACGAGAAAATATATACGATATGTAGATCGAGCAGCGTCGCTCGTAATTGCGAAAAAATAGACATTCAATTTATAGTGTGCCGCTGCTTTGTAAAAATATTACGAATATCGAATATTTTGATGGAAACAAAGAGGGCAGAAATATCAACGACCACTGAATACAGTTGTATAAAAATTGGAACAACCATTGAAAAGAGTACCTCCGTTTTGTTACCAATAATGAACAGTAAATTAATGAAACTGTTCTATTTTTAATTTATCGTAGTTTTTCGAGTATCTCGAGAGCGTCCGAAAGTCTAATTTTGTACGGTGATATAGGAGCATCGGCAAACATTTTTTTTTTTTTTTTTTTTTTTGTTTCGTTCACATCCGTAATTGCGAATCGTGCAATCGGACTTTTTTCAATTAGTTTCGCTACGATACCTACTGTTTGTTTTTCTTGTTTGTTTATGGGATTGCCTATGGTATGTCATATCGATCTTTGCAGTTGTGAGATTATTTCTAGTGGAAAATTGATTACACTTCGAAGATCAAAGTTGTCGGAAGTTTAGTCTGTAATCTTTGTCACTTCCTTAATAGGAATTCTAATGAAGATACTCCTGTTCGTCCTTGAACACTCGTATTTCGGGAAAATGTTCATATTCATAAGAGAGATATAGCTGTCAAGGAAATCATTCGTCGAATGTTTGCGTTCATGAATATCGTCGTAATTACAGTCGAAGTGAAAAGCTTCGCAATAGAATAACCAGGTTCGTAAAGAAAAAAAAAATTAATTTCAAAGATAATTATTTTACTTTTTGGTTCGGTTTCGTTTTAACGTTTAATAATTTTGCTATTCGTTGTATAGCTTCGAGTAAAATGTCAATGGGCGTGTAAAAAGAGATCAACAACGAATACTTCAAAAGTTTTCAACCAACATCGCCCACACGCAGAAACAAATAGACACATTATTTAATTGGATGAAATGTCGACGCTAACCAGGTTCGAATTTTATATCTTCGTTAACTTTCATGTTGACCGAACAAAAGCAGACAGAGTATAAACTACTAAATATCGCGACGAGGAGAATTTTGCAATGTGTAGTCTAGTTTTGGTATAGACAGATTTAAGTAGATTGCATTTAGAATAAAAGATTGTCCCCTGAATATCATCGAGAGCGCGTGTTAATCTACCTTCACACGGTCACTCCGAGGATATGGCGATTAAGGGGCGGTCGCTCCATCAGAATATACAAAGATACTCTTTTATAACAAACCTTGCTCTCTGCCAGGATAATTCTTTTACGGATAAGCTGGCGATGAATTTGAGTAAAAGTGACCGTGAAATCGCAGTAGCCCAAGAAGCGGGATTCTTACGCTCGAGTACGTTCAAATGGAACATGGTTGCTCAGATTTGTTCATTCGTCGGCCTCCAAAGAGCATCCTCTAGTTCTATCGCATCATCGTCCGATTCCACGGCTACTTACGACCCTTTCTTCTATCGGCCGCTTCTCAAAGCTCGCAGAAAGATCGCTCGAGACGCAACTGGCATAACGAAATGCTTCCACGTAAGAAGAAAACGTTACTTCTAACGGGGCAGCTTCTTCTTCCGCATATTTTGATTTTTAAGGTTCGCATTTGCAACCGGTCACGTTGCGACCCTTCGCAATGATTTACGATCTCGGTATCATCACAGTAATACATCACGTATTTTATCCACGATCCAACCGAGTTTCAAGTTCCTTATCTTCGTCTCAGACAGTAGCAATATCAATTAACAGAGTCCCGAACGAGAGAGATTCGATACGAACGTTTGATCGTTCGACGGATACGATATGTCATTAGGAAAAGAATCGATCGTCCTCTTTCATTTCCTTGGAATTCTCATTCCAGTCCCTCTCTGTAGAAACGCAAAGGTATTCTAATGCTTCTAATTTGTACGGCTTTAGACGAGTAGAACGGTATTTTATTATTTGCATCGAATCCTCATCCAGACGAATTTCAACGATACGCTCGTTCCGTCGCGTATCGTCGTAACGATAGACTAGGTTTGCAAAGCTTGTATTATCACTTACCGAGTGGCCACGTTCTCCACGTACGTATCTCATTTCTCTTCTTCCCGAGAGACCTTTTTACGATCGCCTCGAAAGTTGCTGAAACAAGAAAGCGATCGATACGATTACATTCTTGTCCGTACTTATCTTGTTTTTTTGCATGGCGATTCGTGCAGACGAACTTCTGCGATCGAAGGCACGACCGATGCCATTGAGTCGAGTACTTTTCTCTTTAATCGAGCCGGAAAACAGTGTCGCTTCGTTTCGAACGGACAAACAAAGTATCGAACGAACAAGTTACCCCGAGCAGAATCCCTTCGAACGCTTCTTTCGTTATTCGTGCAGATATATTCAGCAGGCGACCGTATTGAGAAGAATGCGCGAGAATCACGTTGTATCGTAATTGAAAATCCAGTGGACGAGATAGAAATCGTTCGGACGTAAGCGAAAGAGGGAAATCGGTCGCGTAACGGCGGACGGGCAACGAGATGAAGTCATCGGACGCTTAGCCAGAGATCGGCTGGAAGCCATGAATTTTTCGTTGCGGTTTCATCGAGTAAAAACTTGAATCGCGAATAAAATCGCGGTGAAGAGGAACAGCACGATCGCAAAGCGTTCGCGAACGACATGTCCGAGGAAGAAACGGCAGAACGGGCCGATCGTAATAAAACGTTCGAGATAGACAGACCAATTCAGGGGAATCGTACGGGGGACCTGCCGGAATTCTTCAACGTCACTCCACTCGATGTCAACGCGACGAACGAGATCGACTCATTCTACTTCTACGAGGTGAGCTAAAGAAAACACGGCTGCCCCTATAAATATATTCTTCCGTCGAAGAGAAACGCTTTAAAACGCAGAGACGGCTAATCGACTAAGAGGTCGTAAGTAGAGCTCTTGATGGAAGAGCGTCGATTTTAAACGCTATTTCTCTGTTCTCGGCCTGATTCCAGCGATTGTTACTTACCTGTAACAGTACAGATATAATTGGTCGAAGCTGCGAACGATCCGCTGGCAAACAAACGGTCAGCTGTGTTTGAAACGCGTTAAAAGCTTCGGCTCTCTATTGACTAACTAAACCGAATAGATTCGCATGGACTGCGATTTAGCTTTGATTCAAACATCTACCTGGCCCACCGTAGAACTATGACCGACATTCCACTGTTGTCCCTCGAACCGATTACAAACACGGAGTTTGCCCGATCGTCTAAGTAACAGATGTATCAGATCGTCGTAACACGTGGTAGATAAATGCTCGTTAATTAGCTGGAAATTAGTTAATCGAGCAGTAATGTAATGTAATTGGATTTCAATCTTCTTGTTTCTTAGTACAAATTAATTCGTTTGAACAATTTGATCTTTCATACTACGTATGTATGTTTCTGCGTTACGATTAAATTAATGAAACAGCGATTATGAAATTACAAAATGGAGAAAGGTAAATGAGACGGCGAATAAGAGAGAGGTTCCACTTAAATGTCACTTGCCACGCGAACTTGGACGGTAGAGAGGTTCTTTGAAAACATGGTAATTTCATGGAAACCGTAGCAAAGATGTAGCGAACAGCCTATTAGATTCGTCGTTCCGCTTCCCGTGTCTCTTCGATCGTCTCGTATATATAACTTTTTCATCCATGATGTTTCAATGGATATTCCGTGAAGACTCAAAATACATAGAAGAGTCGTTGCTGTTATTCGACCGTAAAGCGGAAACCTTTGAAATTCCACGTGTTTATCGTGGAATATGAATTTCTTTCATCTGGATTTGTATTTTCATTCGAATACAAATCCTATCGGTGGCGCCGTTGTCAGTAAACGAACGATGGTCGTTTGTGGTTAAATTTCGAACGAATAAAAGCAAAAGTGTTCAGCATCTGGAATTTAAAAACGTTGTTTTTGCGCTGGACAAAAGTAAAAGTTATTTATACGATTATGTTAGCTTAAAAAACAAATGGGACACTGCGGGAGAAAGTGGACTGAAAAAGCCATAATAAATTTATTCGTTAATAACGTTAACATTAAGTAACATTAATTTATTCTAGTAAATCATATTAATCGTATAAAATCAATTTCTTTTTCGAACCACAAACGAAACCAATCTATTTGACATATTTTGCTAAATTACTTAATTATTTATGGAGAATTGGAGTTAGTCCAATTTTGCTTTTTTCCACTTGGATTCGATTAGCACCTAATCGCAGCTTATCCGAGAATCCGTGAAAATATAAGTGATATCGGAGCAATGAATAGCGAGAGTATTTACGTTTTCGTAACAGTGCATTTACGTGTCTCGAGGGACACGTGGACGCAACGTTCGGCAATTTCTCAAATGATGAAGTGACGTAATGTACTTCCCACTGTAACCGGGTCATTTGAAACGAAGGTAGTCGATTTCTACCTTTGCCCGTCAATTAGCGGAGCGGATGCAATTACACGCGAGTAAATTTGGAGACGAAGATAAACGTTAAAAGAATGGAAAGCAGCTCGGTCACGGTTGCTAACTAAGAACTACGTATACTTTAACGCGGAAAAAGCTATTTCATATACGCGTGTGCATATATAAAGCTTCCTTTGTATCGTGGTTAACGCAAAGAAAGATAAAAATCGTAACATCGAGAGCAAAAGTAACTTTTCGCTGCAACGTCGAAACGTTAATCCGATCGGTCATCGTTTCAACTTTTAAATATCGAACTTTTAAATACTAAAAAAAGAAATTATTTATATATTATTCCTTTGCACATTTGCATTTTCAACGAGCTTCCTGTCATCGACAAGTGGCCATCACGCCTGCGAGATTTAATTGCCGCTTACGTCCGTTCGTTTCGATAAACGTTGCCGATACTTTTTATTCCGCAAATCGACTGAAACGATTTTTATTCGGGACCGAAGTCGAATGGAGCCATCGTCTACTCGCAAAAAGATCGTATCGGAACGTTGTCATATCGTAGCACGGCTCTTTCATTTATTATTCCGTCATCGAGTTTAGGAGTTGCTACGACAGAGGCAAAGTTTAGAGGATAACCGTGCAAGACGCTTATTTACGGTGCTCCTCGTAGGAACATAATGGAAAACCGTGATAACGTGGAATACGTGTTTTTCTTTCATCCCGCGGTGTTTCTTTCGTTTCATCGCGATCTCTGACGACATAAATCTTCCCCCGAAGATCTTTCGTCGCTAAGGATAAAGAAGCGATATATCTTCGTGCCGCGAGCTGCAAATTTGCATCTGTACAAATATAAGCGTACGATATATTCGTTACGTAAAAACCAAACGCGCGTATATCCAACTACGATTCCGACCAGAAACATTTTCACGGTATTTTTGGTAACTATTACAATAATTTCTTGAATGAAATTCTCGGTCGGCTGGAAATTTACGAACCGACAAAATGCCGCTGTCCGCAGATAATTGCGATTCCACTATTCGGAAGTCGTATTTCTCTAGGCTCTATTCCCGGCTAAATTTCGAAAGAGAATCGACGCATATTAAATTTCATGGAGCACCGTACGGCACGTAAGAGGGTTGTCAGCCAGCTAGCCAAAACACGACGAAACGTCGACGATCGAATTAAAACGGGCGCCTGTCCGATCTCTGCGTTAATTCGTCAGTGCCGAGCCTACCTCCGACCTCTTGTCACCTGTTCTGTTTCTACTCGTTTCCTTGACACGTGTCTCACGCCCGCCTAAAAAATCGCACGCGAGCCGTTTACTTCCTGAACGAACGCCACTCAAACGAACTAACGATTTTCGTTGCACGCGTAAGGACATGCGACGAAACGACCAACCCGGACGATTCTTATTGGGTCTCGTAAATCGCTACAAGATGTTACAGGAGACATGTGACGCAGCGTGGGAGTACGTTCCACAGATCAACGCGAGGGAAATTAAGTAGATTGATCTATCGTTACCCGACGGATCTTTTTAAACACGTTCGCTGCCAGCGGACGAAAATTTTCGGGAGAAGAGTCAACCAGAAACATACAGCGTTTTTATCACGACGTTACTTTTTGCCGAGTACCTCGTTGGTTTGTTTGATCCTCGAAACGAGCTCCGTTTTCAACGTTTGTCAAACTTCCGTCGCTCTAAACGATAAAAAGGATAGGTTTGAGGAAGCAGCAAAGCGAAATCGTCGCAGCAAAGTACATACGCTCGATATCAGTCTCATCCAAAGCTTTTTATATTTGCACGATCCTGGGAGAAAAAAGGAGGAAAATTTAATCGTTTATCTTTCTCGGAAGAGTCGATGGAAACAGAACTCGTATCCGACAAATTCCTCGTTTGCAAACAAAGTCTTATCGACTGTTTCGACGGAGAAGAGGGACGCGGCGCGTGTATCTCGATCGTTAGTCCCTTGGGACGCGTCGATCAATTTAAAAGCGTCGGTATTCGGTGTCCGCGCGGTGATTTCCTGGCTGTTTGCGATCTCGTCCCGTCACCTACCCGCTTCTTGCCTCCTTTCCGCGAACGTGCAGGGCTAACCGATGCGAGTCGCGCGACCGCTTTGTAAAAGCATCGCCTCGACGAGTTGCCTCGTTTCGCACCACCGACTGGCCGTTGATTGCAGAAACCCCGCCACATGGGAACTCGCTTATTTTTACTAGGAATGCGCGTTCGCGGTAAAAGAGAGGACGAAAGAATCAAAGAAGGTGGGAGAAGGAACGAGGGAGGAAGGGGGTCATTGACGCGATGCTGGAAACGGACGGGCGATAAAATTAAGCTCGCAACACGATTCCGCAAAAGACGTGGAAAATTCTTGATCCATCTGTCGCTTCTAGTCGAACGTCTTCCTATTGTTTCCTATTTGTCGTATCCTCGTCTTTTGTACGTGCATATGAGTTGTAATCGAAACGAAAACGCTATCCGAGGCGTTATCAAATCGAGGATGACTAATCTCGTCGTTGGGGAAACGGGCGTTGAAAAATGACTCTTCGATAAAGGAGGAAACGGAAAAGACGGAATTACATAGCGCGAGAGAACGGACGGACGTAGAATCGTAGAAACACATAGTTAAATCCTTGAATCGTTCGATGTTGAGGAACGTTGTGTCGTCGAATCGTTGATATAAGTTGGTTTGTTTAGTCAGCAGTTGTTGACCAGTGGTTTTTATTCAAATACTATCTTTGGGAACGAGATATATGAACAGTTCAGAGACTGCGTCGAAATTCCATTTATCTCGAGTCTCCATTCATCGAAATGGTAATCTTGAATGTGACGACACATTGCTATTATGAAAATATAATTTAGAGAATTCCGAATTATATGAACACCAATTATATACAGAGCGTACACACAAATCGCAAATATGGAATAAAATGTTTTCATACGACGCTCGGTTTCTGAAAAAATCGAGTTCGCAAATTCATGACGTATACTTTAACTTGGTTAAATACCGACGAGATAGCGTACGAGTTAACAGGCGGTTATTATACATGCGAAAATAAGCAAAAAATTCGTTTCAGGTTTCGTTTTCAAGAAGATAAAGTTTAAATATGTTTAATTACGAGCTGGTCTGGTATACGTTTTCAAATTTATTTTTCTCGAAAAGCACGAAGCTTCTTACGAAAGAATTTTATTGTGCGTTTTTCACTTATTTTCGAACGTAGATCAACCCTCTGTCGATTATTTACTCTTGTTCGCGTCGAAATTAACCAGGTTAAAGTATATTTGTCAAATCCTCAAAATCGATTGTCTCGAAAACGAAGCTTCGGATGAAGAAACATGAATTTTTTCACATTTTTTCACCACCTTGTATAGTTATAAACTGTTAACAGCAGGTAGTTTATAAATTGTTTGCCCTCCATCAGATTCAACTAAATGAAATTGCATTATATGTATTGTACGTATTGTACGTATGTGGAACGATATTTCGAACGATTTATCATCTTCTTAGAAATGCCAAATGATGGAAATATCTTTTTTCTTTTGCTATACTTTCGCGTGAGTCGTTTATGTAAAAGGTCTTTACAACTGGAAATAGTAGAATCGTGTTATTTCGCTATTGAACCTACCTGCTGAGTTTGGTCTCTTTCCGCCTCTCACCATTAACTGGAATTTAAAGCTTGTTCCGAGTACGGACGCAATTACCGTAGCCCCCAATTTTTGCCAGTTGATTACGCACAAAACAACCAGTCTTTCGTAAAATACTGTTCCTTTCCTAAAATATTGTGCAAGATGAACAGCCCTTGCGCACGATTATGACCGAATTATATTACCACACAGTCATGAACATCATAGCAAGGAAATTTGTAAGAAAAGCGATACGCAGCGTAGCTGGAAGGAACTTACGAAACTGACGATTCGAAATTTCTGTTCTCGCAAATTATAAATCGTAGCTGCGATATTGGCCACGAAACAAAACTTTTTCGTCTTCCATTTTTTACGATCCGGCCGCCAATTTATTTCGCTGACTGTGAAATCAATCGTCCGGGGGCTTCGACGCTTCAGTTTTACCAACGACGCGATTCGCCGACTTTTCTTTACGTTTAAGCGTACGACTTATACTCTAAAAGTATCTAAAGAGTTCTAAAAAGTATCTAAAAAGTATTTAAAAAGTATCTAAATTAGTTTGAACATCGCCATCCGACGAAGACAGAGCGGATACGGTAATTCGATGAGAAAATTTATATACGGAAGAGACAGAGTTAGGTGCCAATCCAAAATATTCGTATTTTCGTGAACTTTGCCAAATGGATGATAAATCGGATCCTAAACGGATATTCCTCTCGTCTAGCAAATGCTCGACGAGTATACTCGACGTATTACGAATCTTTACGCGTCTTGGTACGTTTTTATGCATTTTATGTAGGTTTTAAGACATCGATAAGAATGGAAACTTGGTGGCCGAGTCTGGCCACCGGAGTAAAGTCGAACCAGGCGACCACTGTTCGATCGACGATAAAATTACTAGGTAAACATTTACGAGTCATGAAAGTTATACGGGCACGATGATGTACATATTAGGGCGGGAACTTTCTTAATTAAATGCAACTCCAACAGAACGTGGTAAATACATTGTTTCCCTAGTTGAATTGTTGGTCCACCAACAACGTGCCAACATTTTCAATAAACATCCTACGTTTGCGTTCGACAAATATTGTTCGTGTTTTTAGATAATAGCAACATAGGCAGACGATTCACAACGTAGGTGATTCACATTGTTATAAAAATCTCGTAATGAGGCTGAATAGGAGTTGTGTGCTTTTATGTACAAAAGTATATAGAATTAGACCGAATATTCTAGGCTAACGAATTGGCAACGAACCGACATACTTTTATGGAAGCTTGGAGCATTTCGTAGGTTCCAGGCTAAATTTTTGCGTGAACGATAAGTCCACTGCTCGAAAAACGTTATTCTACGTAACGAAGATGCGTAATAGAAGATACGAAACATCGTTCCATACAACGAAAATGAGAAGTGGAAGACAAAAAACGAAGTCATCGAGGAGAAGAATATCGACGCGTTTGACACGTCGTGAAAAAGATATGATTCGGCCGCTATCGATAAGAGAAGATTGCAAAAGTATCTAATAAAGTTGCGATGCATTATAACCATGGAAACACAGAGACCCGAAGTTGTTTTTACGGGTTTAGACCACGTCTGGATATTCTGGTGATCCCGAAGATAGAAGACTACGATGGAGTTGTTTACGATCGCCGGGAGAAAACTTGGAGGATCGCAGTGCCGCTTAAGACGCAGGGGAAAAAGGAAGACACGGCTTTCATCTACGCCCTAAGCCATATATTTTCCTTCGCGCTATCTATTCCTTATCAGCTAGTTCGATTATTTGATAGCGGAATCGCGTTGCTCTAACTTCGCCCAGTTAATTCGCTAAGGAATTGTTTCGATCACTTTTTATTTCTATTTTCATCCAAGGTAGCTTCGAACATAAAATTTTATAAATAGACGAATAGGATAAATGACGTATCGATTATCCGCGAGCAAAATGCTCGAATTTTATTACTATTTGTACGTGGCTACGTTGTTCAAGGACTGACGTGGATCCGTAATATTCTTCAATTATTGTCTTTTTTACGCCGATAATAGTCATTGGCGGTCAAACTACTTTTCGTAGGAAACAAACTCATTCGTTACCGTGACGGCTAACTAATAACACGTGCACGAATTACCGATAACACGGACGTTTATCATTTACAAAAGCATATTTTCTTACTCGGCTGTCCACGGTGCACTCGCTACATGCGCGCATTATTTTTAATACGACGACTAGAAGTCTAATTTTATGTGCCTCGACGCTCGCCTTCGCATTCGCACTGAATTTAAATATCGTAAATATCGCGTTATGTGGCCGTTCTTCTTCCTACGTTTGATCTTTATCAAAGAAAAAAGAATTCGTTATATATCGTCGTATGCAATAGACTTAAGTGAATTGGCATAATTTTCAAAAACGAGCAACGGAAGAAAAACAAATAGAAGACGCAGCTTTATTAACGTGCGTTTTGCGCAACGCACGCACAAACTTACGTTTCTCTGTTTATTTTTAAGAAACTTAATGACGCGTCGCCTTTCGTGCATTTCGCACAAGTACATATATTCTATTGTTTACCGTTTTATTGTTCGAGTAGATTGTTTTTCCTCTGAACGATTTAGCGAACTAAACGGCATAGTTTACGACGCTTTTTAAATCCTAGCGTGATTTTACTACGAAAAATATGCATTCACGTTTACACGGCGAATTGTGCTGAATCCATAGGAAGGGTAATTTA
This sequence comes from Bombus impatiens, assembly GCF_000188095.3. Lineage (NCBI taxonomy): Eukaryota > Metazoa > Arthropoda > Insecta > Hymenoptera > Apidae > Bombus > Bombus impatiens. The sequence continues at coordinate 418,039 of NT_177925.1, read as the reverse complement.
TCGATATATATTCATTTTCGATCGATGGCACGGAAATTTATTATCGTGGCATTTCGTCAAGCGTGATTATGCGTGATCGCATCGTTCGCTCCCTACTTCTTCGGTAGCATCGATATTCAGAGAAGTCGAGACCTATCGTTTATGGATTGAAACGCGCGCGAGTAACATAAAACGAATGACACTACAGCTGAAATGGAGCACGAATTTCGAATAAACACTTGAACGACTGTTATATATCATTTTACGGTTTATTTTACAGTTTTGTCGTCTCGTATCGAATAAAGACGATTACAGCTTCATATACGATGACTCGCGAAAATATCTAGAGATATAACAGAACATTTTTATGTATTTATCATTCGCGTTATACGAAATTATTCATTCACTCTGTAATAAGACGCGATCGTCGTGATTGTATTGTTCAAATTTTCAACGAATCTGGATATCGTATATGGAAATATATAGAAGTTGCAACGTGTTTAATACTTCGAAAGATCATCAAAGAATCTGAACATGATCGATCGTTCGCAATATTGGAAAATCACGATATTTGATGGAACCATCTTTAGCACAGATTACACGTTTAAAATCATTATTCGTGTCTATGTATGAATTCTTTGTTACGTGTATATTCGCGATAAATATTCTGTAATCTACGTGCAATCGTATCTCTCTATATCAATTATAAACAAATGTATACAATTTGAAATTCATATCGTATCATATTTTATATTTTACCAATACGACGATGATAGAGACATCTGTTATTACAGCGTTAATAAAATTTCATAAGGTTTCGTATAAAATATATAATATATTCGTGAAACATTTGTATAAATGTTTAAACATTATAGTTCGGCGAACGACTGTAGAAACTATTCGTGCCTGATTGCTTTCTGCAGTTTCTTGGAAATACTTGAATTCCGTCTTCGAATCATATTCGATTTGCGTCGAATGTTGTTCGTTTCGCGATGTCCGAAGATCAAACGGATCGAGGTAACGCGAATCGTAAGTCAAGGGTAATGCGAGTTAATCTGGTCGCGATAAATGCTTCGGTTGGGCAGACGATGGCGATAAAATTAATTACACGGTCGCTCAGAGGACTTGGTGATTTTGCGGACGGAAATTAATGGTTTCTCGCTGGCCGCTAAACCACCCTGTAATCTACGTCTAAACTTACGAGTTCGGTAGCGGTCGTTGGACGAACGTGTCACAAATTCAATTGGCTCGTTATCGAATTACCAACGGCCCAATTTCCTTCGTGTTTTTCTTCGAGTCAAACGTCTTGCAGTTATCTCGGCTATGCACGGGGTACAATTTTAAAACTCGAAGCCCTTGTATTAAAACCGTAAATCTGATTTTTAATCCATGTTTTAATAGCGCACACTTTCAGATTGCAAATTCATCCCATACATCCTTTCTTTATGCATACATGTATATACATGTGTTAATTTTTTACGTGTATTTTATCGCGATATTTTACTTCTGGATTCGCTCTATTTACGTACGTTGGGTTCGCTTTGTTCCGCCCACCTGGATAATACAATTTCAAATTCTTTCAGTTAGCCTTTAGAATCGTTATTAAAACGGTATCTCTCTCTTTTCAAAAATTTCCTATCGAATCCTGCCGGAACGTAGCGACAACCACGTGTTGCTATTGATGTCTATCGATTCTGGCAGCGACTAAAGCACCAACGTATCGTCGAATGCGTATCAATGACGCATGATGATAATTGTTTCGTCGCGCGTGAGAAATTGTCACACGATCATGAAACGGAGTAATACATTTGTCCACGGCTTGAACAAATAATTTTAGCGATAAACTTTAACGAGACTGTCTCCGAAAAGAAACGAATAATTTTCGTTCGCCGCTATTGTAAATTTATATAACAGAAAGAAACGAGAGTCTCAACGACAGATAATAATACAGTACGTGACAATCTTGTCCAAGATACGAAAATTTCAGCTTGTTTACTAGACGAAAAAGAATCACGATGCGACGTTGGCCTTTCCTTGAATCTTCGGAGAAAATAATAGTGTTCGCGTTGGTCAATCAATTTACTTTAGGAATTCTGTCATCTTTGCTTCGCGAAAGATCGGATCAAGCTGTTCATGTCGACAACGTGGGCATTTCCAATGTTTTAGCAGATCGTTCTTCGAAAGTGCTACGCCATCGAGATGATCGTCGTTCGATATTTCCGAAACTTGAAATTATCCGAAAAAAGTCACACGAGTAACTGACAACGAAACTCCAGCTAATTCGTAGTTTAGTCTGCCAAATGTAATGGATCAGGCTTATTTAAAATTTCAATTTAAACGCAGACGTTGATTTTAAGCGTCGTGGCACGTTCAAATCGAACGGATACGTTTAAGTAGAAAATCGTCAGCCACGTTTTACCGGAGATAGACAGACATACCGGAACAGTCATTGAATCGACGCGTTTTGAACGATCGCATCGACGCGGGAAACTTCGACGACTGTGATGTAACAAAAGCGCTATTAACCGACTGCCACTTCGACTAGTCATCGAGAGTCACGTTACGTGACATCCGCGTGTTATGTGGCTATGATTTACAAACGTTCGCTATTCCAACCTACTTGTTAATAATCGTCGTAACTATAATGACGGTTCCATTTTTGGTCAGCGGATATCTTGTGCTCTCGTCATTTCGAAATAATTACTAACGAATTGATAGAACACGTTTCCACAGGACCTTTAAATTAATTGCATATGAAATATGATTTATGAATTCGAATGAATTAATACTGTCAAGAAGAAAGAAAAAAGGAGACATAAATTTGCTTTAGATATGTTCGTAGGGTCTAAAATAATTATTCAAACGATCGGCTACCACGGTTTTTTTTTATATTGATGATCGACGTAAAGTTGCAGGAACGGCGCGATATATATAATATCGAGGCGAACACGCGTAAAATTTCGTTACAATCGAAAATTATTTTACGATATTATTATACGGTAAACAGCGTGGATCGAGCAACGTGTGATTTAATCGAAAATTCGCTGTATTAGTCGGGAGATCTTCAGATTTGACATTATTAAATTCCGTGCTACTTTGAAACTCATTAGCCTCCCTCGGGACAGAACGGTACGAAGCCGGGTAACGTTCCCAGACTGTACACCGAATTTGCCTGGAACGGATCGTCGGTTCGCATTTACTAAAGTGTCGCGACGAACAGAGAATACGTAATACGCGGAACGACGCGTTTCCCGCACCCCGCCCGAGCAATCACTATAATTTTCAGCAAGCCGATCGATGCACGCGCCGTGTAATCTTAACGGCCGACTGATATATGACCGCTACTTTTCTGCAAGGACAGGCTGGAATTTTCAAGATTACAGCATTTCTTATCCTCGTACGTTCAACCCGTCGATGAAGAGAATTCACGGTTGTATCGCAATAACTTAGAGGCGGATTTCGCGAATCCATCGAACAGGTGTAATTTATCCGATTTCCTTGTACATCAAAGTTTAGTCGATAAACGATGGTTAATATCGATTAACGTCTTTAGTAACGACGGTTAAACATTTCTTCAAAGTGGATTTTTCACATTCTAGGAAAATTTCTAAAGTCACATCCTTCTTTTACTTGCAAATCTGCCATTAAACCATTTCCCGGTCTGTACAGCACTTTAAAGTTTGTCTTCTGACGTAAGTAAGACTTTTGGTGGGAATATGTGCGTTGACACCGTAACAGTTTTATTAAATCGATATTCCAGCAGGTCACAAATCCTGTGAAAGTTCTTCGAGGGAATATTACATCCCGAACAGAGGCGGAAGTTGTCTTCCGGTGGAAGGTGAGCCGCTTCACGGGCATCGCGCGTTTTACCCCGTTCCCAGTACAAACGCAAAATTCAATCTTCCCTTTATTGTCTTCGTCTTCTCGGTCCCGGCTTCTTGTTTTACACTTCATCGCGTTTCGATATCTTGTAGTATAAACATTTGTTCGTACGTATTAATAAGGGATGAAATAGCAAGTGAATGCTAGAATACAAACGTCGGTCATTTTGAACGAGAATGTTATTTCTCGTTGAAACACAATATTAATATTATTCGAAGCTTCGTGCAGTGTGCATTTCTATCGTGCGCTTTTGTAACGGATGAGATATTGTTAAAGCGAAGACATTGATATTATATGGACTTGGTGGCAAATTTTTTACGCGTCGCTCCTGTCGTAAATATTCTTTCCTGTTTCTTTCCCATTTATTTTGTTATTCTATTATACGCCGAGTACGTCTACTATTTCTACGAACTAAAAGTAAATCATAGCGTTAAAAAAGACTGCGTTCATTCGTCCGTGTCAGACGCAGATTATTCCTCTCTATTCGAGAAAATAACGGTCGTTCGATGACAAAGTCGTCGAAAGAGATTCTCGCCTATAATAAAGACCCATAGTCGGAAATTACATTTTAAGAGTTTAGTTTCAATTATAACGAAGACTTTATAATGAAATGAAATTAGAATAAGTTTAATAGACTAGACGAGAGTTGAAATTTGATCTTTCCTTTGCCATACCTTTTATGCGTAAATATCAGACGAAGAATTTCTCTAACGATTTCGATTATGAGAAGAGGATAACTTTAAATTGCAACTTATAATTAGCTGGATCGTAGAATCTTGATAATAGCACGTTATCGAACATGGTTCGAGTTCTTGGAATTCGACTATAATAAAATTCATAGACACCTGCACATATGTGGCCAGAAGAAATCGCGAGGAATCCCGTTTGCGATTTATTGCTCCCACAGGGATCGTACGGCATCGATTCGCGCTACTCTTGATCCTTTTTTGATTTCAGCTTGCTTCTCTGCAACGCTTTCGAGATTGCACTTCGCTCTCTCGCTGAATTCAATTATATCGTAAGTTGATTGTTACTTAATACTCGAAGAACACGTTGGTTCCGTCGTTAACGTTTTCGGAAGAAGCGACATATCGTTAACGACGCAGGTTCGATAGTGCCGAGGCGCGATTGTAAATATAATGACCGCAATAATCGTTCGCACAAACCTTCGTTTTTGCGCTAAAGCGTCTTTTATCAGATTCTTTATAGCAGAATGCAAAACTCTTTGTGCTTCGTAGTCGGGGCTTCGGACAAAATCAACGAAATTCCATCGGCTTTTACCTTCCGTCCCGTTAAATCATTGATCGATCGTCACTAGCGTTGTTATAAATCGTTGGCGACACCCGCCGCGCCAAGAATACATCCGAGAAAACGCGAAGGAAAAAGTGGTCCGCTTCGACCTGGAAGCTAAGTAGGGTCGTATTTCTTCGCCACATCTTGGCAAACCCTTTTCGTTAGGAAAGTGCCTACCAGCCCTCGATGCTGTATCACGCTCGTTTCTCCAGCTTTTTGTCCGCCAGTTTCGCTCGATTCGTGACTAAAACCGAGATACCAGGGGCTGCCCGTGCCGGAAAAATTTCCCCGATCTCGATGTATACATCCCTAGACAGATATCTTAAAATACGACGTCCCCTTCTGCCTCGTCGTAGCAGAAACTTCTTTATTTACTTGTTTATCCACGCAGCCTGGACCTTCGACGTGACATTACACCCCCTCTTCGCGGACAGTCATTGATTTTGGATTAATCACGATCGACCGGAACCTATATTCATAAGCGTCCTCCTGGATCTTTCTTGTTACCAAAGTTAGTTGTCTTCGAGTTTCGGATAATCGACGAAGAATCGACCGTGTTACATCGTATTCAAGACGATCGAGGGATCTCTTATTCGACGAGCTCGCTGTCCTGCCAGCCAATTTCTGCTTTTTGAATATTTATATCTGCCAAAATGCCGCATAACGATTCGATAGTTCACGAAGCGATAAAGTCGCGTTATCGTTTTCTTATTACCCCAGATTATATTTTTTTTATGGAGGTAGTTCTTATATGGACCAGCGAATAGTCGATTCTCCGCGACGCCGACGCG
>NT_177925.1:403625-411731 GCF_000188095.3 Bombus impatiens | reverse complement strand
GTCGCCTTCGATTTGCATGTATACCTCCCTGTGTTCGACAGAAGTTTCTTTACAACTTTGCATAAAGCGTTGCATAGTTAATATCGTACGTTATACCAATGGAAAGAGGAAAAACCTCGCGTTTGATTTATCAAATTTGAATTGTTTTCTAAATTCCGATTTCGAAATATCGCCACGAGATTCATAAAAGAACTATCGATGGATTTTATCCACTTCGTTAAAAGAAATCCTACGAAATAAATTCCTCTTATCCTGATTGCGTTCTGATCATCGTGAAAAAACTATCTTGTTCCACTGAGGATAGAATATTGCCGGAACGAACAGGGTCTGCAGGAATACGGAATAACTGAAGCGAACCCACGATCTGATTACCGATTTTATATAATGACGCGCGTCCAATTGTATTTTCTGCACGAAGAGAATTTTTTTGCGAATGCAAATTTCCTAGTATCTGGTATCAGGCAGATTTCTAATAAATCTGAATTTTTGACGAGATGGACATTTACTTTATGGAGGGGAAAAAAAAGAAAATATATAAAATTTTTGTTTTCGTTAAAACCAGATGTATCAAAAATTTCTAGATTTAATTTGAAAATATCAGGAGAGAAATATCAACATCCGAACAGCGTTTTAATTATTTCTTCTAAATTAAATTAAATTAAATTAAATTAAATTAATTTGTAATAATTTAAACTTTGTTCGGAGGAGCCATCTAAATTATCATATATACAAATCATTGAGAATTCAAAACAGGATTTGTCGATAATGAAATATCCTCATCGCGTTCATCATTATCCAAACGTTTTGTAATTATGCTTGCATCTAATGCGATGTATATTATGCAATCACCAACACGCGTACATAACTCCGAATTCCGGAAGTTTCAAAGTTTAGCGATCGACGAGGAAATAACATACTTCGCGTGCGAGATCATCTCTATAGCGTAATCTATAACTCTTGGCAGTTTCGTTGTTTACCTGCAAACATCCAAAAGTTTTTATCTTCGTAAAACATCAGACGTCGATAGTCTCTTCTCCTTACATCTAAATTCCTAGCCTGAAAAATACGCGAGAAAATACCACCTAACGAGTATAGGGAAACATCTGTCCACCTTTAAGGGGTGTTTTCACCCTGTACTTCTCTCGAAGTTTCTTGTAAACCCTAAGCAATGTTTAAAAAAATACGGAACTATCCGGGTTACTGTAGTTCTCTCGTAAGATTACGAGGCTAGACAATGTAACGAGATAGTTTTTCTTTTCAAATAACTTGTCGATAAAATTATTATGTAAAATTAAAAATAAATTTCATGAAATATCTCGAACGTTGGATACGAACGATACGATTTGAATGGAAATGCACTTGCCACGAAATTTCCAATCGTCTCGATTAATTTACTTTCATCGCAAATTCGCGGTCACGTTTCGTTTTCATTTTAATACGTTTCTGTCGCTTGATTCTACGTATCTCGTGATACGAACTGAAAGAGATCGAACGATCGTTGAAAGCAGAGCACGATGAAAGCACGGATTAGATAACAGCCCTTTTGCCATTTCCGAAATAGTGCACACAGCTTGTGATTGCGAGGTCCGTAGTAACCAAAACCAGATATTCTATTTCGAAAAATGAATTTCGAGCTCGCGCGTGTCGTCGTTAGCACGACTAGTTTAAAGGAAGGCGAAAGAAACATTTTGTTTTTCTGCAATAGCGAATGGATGTAAAGTGGTTTTGAAAAAGCAGAAAGCGTTCTTTCTTCGAAACTCGATCTTGTTACGTTTTCTCGTATCCCCAAAGAGTTCGCAACTGCTGTAGCCTACAAAAGTTTTCAGACAACCATCTTTCGAGCCGAGCCTTAATGGGCAAGCAAGTCAGGGTGCGTAGCGAAAGCGTATTTCATAAAGTGTACACATATCCTCGATATGAGCGCACGAAACGACAAAAACGTTCGTATAAAGTTTCACGCGATTGAACTCTTGAATTACGATTACTTTTACGATTAAAGTAAGTGTTACGAGTTACTTGTTATAGCAACTATTATTTATTATTATTTATTATCATTTATTCAACTGGATTAAAAGTACCACGATTTACAGATTCATACGCTTGGAACTGCAAAAAATTTTGTTTCAATTTAATCATTCGCATCTTACGAACTCTAGCAAATTTCACGGCAACGTGCGAAATTCCTAGTAATTTCCATCGTGCGAGGAAATGTTGATCGAATAATTGTCCGTGATACGGAGTAATTCGCTTGATGGTTAATTTAACGTAGCTTTCGCGGAACTGCTTAATTTTTCTGCCCGACGACGAGTCCAAGTGAAACGAAAATGAACTTTTACGAATAGTCTGAAACGCGGCAACGTGTACGCGATTACGCAAAAGAAAAGTCTTTGGTTTCTGTGAACGTTGATTTTACTGCTTTTCTGTACCGCGCCGAGGAGTACGGCGGCACGCGAAAAAACTTTTTAAATCTTTACGACTCGAGGGAGAAACAGCGGCGGCCAAATGAGATCAGAGAGATTTCTTGTTGCCATTCTCGATCGTTAGAAGCGCGATTTTTAAAGAGCAACCGAGCGCCTCTCCGCTGAGCAAAAACCGCTTGCCGCAATTTACGATTTACGATTGGAGGAACGAACGCACGTGAGAAAAAAAGATTGCGTAAACACCATGAAAATCGGACGAAAAGTAGGATGGAAATTGAAAGAAAGTACATAAATTATAGAGGAACGACTGGAAAAGCCTTCTTTTCCATTAACTTGATTAAAATTCGTTGTCGCTCCGATTAATAGGAACGGAGAAAAGTCAGTACCAAAGGGATGTATTTGACGCGAAGCATAACGTTGGTGCATTTTATGGGACCATGTTTTACAAAAAAAAGATCCATGGCTGCAATGGAGTTATCGTCTCTCGACTGACTGAACTTCGCAGTTTTATCGCTTAAAGGAGAGCGACCCACGCTCAAACACTACCATCGTGAGGATGCTAATCGAGTGTAGCTGTGATCGATTACAATTTGCAATTGGAAATTAAACGAAATAGAACTTTAATTACAATCGGAGAATTTCAACCATTGCGACGGTACTGTCCGACAGAAAAGTATTTAGTTCGTACATAGTACGTTGCAGTATACTTCTCCGATAACAAACATGCTTTTGATATAACAAATAATTATATTATATAATATACAGCATAAAAATAGAAAGACACGATAAAAGAAAAAGTGGCTTCTTGAATAAGAACTTGCGAAATTACTCGTACTTTATTCGTTGGACGAGAAAATTTTATGTTTTCGTATTTTCAATTTGCATTATCAGTTCGATGTTCGTAGATTTCCAGTATGTCCGACTTAATACCTGGTCACGTTAAAATCTTACCGAATAATATAAACGCTTAAATCTTGATATTTCCTGCTAAACGAGATACTCTCGTTCTTTGAACTCTGCTCGTGTCTCTTATCGCGTGTACTTTATTTTAAATAGTTCTAAATTACAACCACCAAAGTAACAAAGTAAGAGGTTGCATAAATTGCTAAACAAGGATGAAAAACATTTACTCGCAAGGGTCTATCGCGATTATGCCTGTAACGAAGCAATTCAGAGGCTCGCGTTGGAAAATGGTCGGGAAGGGAACGACGAGAATTTCCTCCCACGTGAACAGAGGTCAACGACTGACTTTTCGTTTCAATTTCTCTGGATGAACAAGAGAGCTAGGGAGCATTGTCGTTTCATCAGATTTTTCGAGGGTAACGAGTGCGTTACTGGCTGGGATACTTTCTTCGTCTTACTCGACGGATAGTTGACGCAAGTTAAATAACAAACTTTTCATCGCGTTTCCACCGAATATCCGTTTCACCCTAGGTTTACCCTTTCGTTTTCACGGAAATTTCATTTCTAAACAACCAAAACTCGCTCTCGAAAGTTTCCTGTTACGATCAGTTACACCCAGATCAGAATGCCCAAAATTCAATAAAATAATCCGCTCATCGCGTCCGTTTACTCGTTTTCATTTTTACCGATATCGACATAGCATTGCTTTGTTCCGTGCAGGCTACTGTTCGCGTTTAAATATTTGGCCGTCTTGTCTGCAATAGTAAAATTTCATATAAAGAAAAAAGAAGAACAATGTCACGCTCAACTCGTATCAAAGAATATTTATGAAACTAACAAACGAAGATTTAAATGGTACGCTACCTCCCTGCCTTATGAGGCCCTATGAGTAAAAATGTAATTTTAAATTTTTATTTCAAATGGAACGTAATTCACAATCAACGCCACGAAGGCAGCTCGATATTAGAACATGAGGTGTTAATAAGACAAACGGCCGTCGTACAAAGTGAGACTAATGTTCACGTATTTCTCTTTTTCGCTTTAGAAACGAGAGGGACAGCTCGAATAAGACTCGTACGTACTGCGATTCGAGATGCGAATCGAATTTACCTCTTCGTGGCACTTTGCGACCTCTCGTAATATAAATCTCACGCACGTCGAGGGAGCTTCCCGACAAATGTCTCGCAAAAGCCGAAGAACATTTCTTCCTAAATAGTATCACCCAGGGAGAAACGAAGTAAATTTCCACGTCTGCAGCGATCGCAATAAAATCTTACTGAAATACCCGCGGAAGAGAGGAACAAGAACAAGACCTGCGACAATCGATATATCTACTTCATCCCAGATTAGCTTTATAGAAGAAGACGTTCCGTGGAAGAAAGATACAACGGAGCTGAGAAATAGAGAGGAGAAGACACGTCCACGTTGATAAATCACATTTTAATATATTCCGCGAGATTTCTGGCGTCGTTTGCTACACCTGCTTTCCACTCTGTTACATAATTTCCTTCTTAATCCAATCACGAAGAATTTATAATATCCAATGGAAATCGATTGGAAACTCCAGCGTTATTATATTTAATATTTGCGATAATTTTTAAGTCTCTGGTGAGTACCACGGTTCCAAAATTTAACACTGAACATCCGGATAAGGGAAATTTGCAGTTGCAATTTCAAGCATGGAAAAGAAACGGTGCGGAAAGATGGAATTCAAAGGAAATTGAAGTTTGGGAAGCTGTTTCGATTTTTTCTCGCTTTCGACTTTTTATCGATAAACGTGAATTCAATCTGCAGAATCGGAACTTAGATTGCTCTCCGAACTGACATACGCTGGATCCCTTTTGCATTAAAGTGAGTCGATATCCTAATTGACGAGAATTACAAACGAGCACATAGGACAGCCTGTTGTTACCAATAATATAATGTACGTAATATCACCCAACATATTATAATCTAACATTGATGTGTCTTTAGAGTACCGCTGTAATTATACAAATTTTTCCATTTTTTCGCTATAACAACAAGCCAACCTCGAAAATATTCTTTTAAATTCCGCTTTTTGTATAATATCAGAAACATAAGCCTGTAGTTATCTTAAATAGCGTATTTGCTTATTGTGCATCTCCTTAGAGTAATACATATATATCTGTTCGAAGACGAATATTCAATTTCGCGCCAGCTCGGTGGCTGTAAATATTTTTGCCATGGTGTTCGTAAAGTTTGATATCCAGGACAAGATAGCATAAATTTTGGTTGACGTTATCGATTTCTCGATAATTTTCATTTCGGCGCGTACGTGTACGCTGATAATAGCGTGGGAATGAACGCGAAATCAATTCGTAATTGACTTGTAGTAAAATATCGTCCCACCGAATATCGACGTTTATTAATATAATTGACTTGTACTAAATATTTCTCTGATTTCCACGCATATTTTCAGATTCGTTTTAAACGATATAATCGCGGTAGTCGGGACACATAATTATGTTCATAATAATTCAAAACGTCCTGTACAACACACATAATATATGTCGCTCAAATATATTCAAATAGCTTCACGACCTTGTATTGTCGCGGATGAAGAGATTCGAACATAGATTTGATCGTTTCAACTGCCTGTCCTGTCATTTCTCTGTTATTGAGAAGAGAGAGAGCACGCGCAGAGAGCTGGAGGCACACGCGCGATTTGGAAGCATAAATTTAGTGCTGTGTCGAGGGAAAAGAAGGAAGGCGAGAGTGGCAGTTACGCAGACCTCGGTTTTCGTCGATTCGGCGATATTTTCTCGCCAATGGGAAAAAGGTAATTTGCTGTTCGGGAAGAAATACCCGGACCAAAGAGCCCTCCGGCCGGAACGTGTAATCCTCGGATTTGAAATCTACTCGGTAAACTTCCCTCCAACGAATCTGCCCCGAAAAATTCGCTAAACTAGATCCGTGGAAATCTTATTGCCTCGCGAATCGAATCGCTTTAAGCTTCATCCTCGCCAAAAATATACGCCGGCTGCAAATATGTGTCGATTTCATTTACGTATAGAAGCTACTATCTAACTTTTTAACCGAAGATCGAAAAATTATACCGTGCCCTCGATAAGTATTTTTCGTCGTCTGATTTTAATCCCGCGATTACGTTAAACCGAAACAACTATAAATTACACGAAGCAGTATGAGACTGTCCTGTCGACGAATCCATAGGAAGCTGTTACATGCCAGGTAAAGAGCAAACGAAGTCTAACGCATCCAGGTGAGACACCATGTGAAAGGCGTGGATAACGTAGCACGGGCCGCTTTTCTTAGCCTATTGGCTCACGCATAAAACACCGCCATTCCGGTGCAACCTCGTCTTCCAACGTTTCTCCATATTATTCCTAACTAATTTCTAGTCGATAGAACGCGGTAGATGAAAAACGCAGGAGGTAAGGAAGTTAAATTAGTTCGTGACAATAACGTGGAATCCGTACATTCATCGTTATCACGGTGTGAGAGCCTGTGCGGTGGGAATCGAATGTATTTTAATTTCGCTAACAAATCGCCATGCATGACTGGAAAAGTCGATTGTTCGATGCGTCGACGTATAATTAGAATAATAGTACCATTAATCGCAATATTAATTCCGCTTTGGCATCGTTACATTACGTTAGTCGAATGAATTATCTCGGAATTTGATGATCCTACACAGATCGGATTCTGCAGTCATGCGATAAATTGCAACGCGTGGTGCGATTCCGGGTCTGTCCACTAAAATCGGGTTTGATGTAGGGTAACGAACAACGTGAATCAAATAATTGGAATAGCAGCGAGCTTCTACTCGACGCGACACCCACGGTCCTTTTATTCTCAAGGATAAAGAGCAGCGACGAGTATTTCTATTCTAATCGAACAAGAGAAACGTACAGAGAAGAGCCACGCGAACTTCTTTGCTCCGTAGTTTTTCTGGCCTTGGCAAGCGCGCGCGGCTTTATCAGAGAAACGAAAGTTTGCTAGGTTAATTAAACGTCTTTCGTACAGACACGTGCAACGAACGCGCCTCGAATTCCAATTGAAGCTGATTTACGATTCATGACCGAAACAGAGCGGATAGGATCAGCTAAATAACGGCATCCTGTTAATCGGTCTCGCGCTGGCCAACCTACACATAATTGATTCCAGCTCGACCAACAAACAGTTGCCAGCTACCAGGTGGCAGCGTGTAAATTTAGTAATTATCCGAATGTATACGGTCGCGATTGAGCCAATTACGAAACGATTAAACACAGTCCGCACCAAGTACCGGAAGAGGTTCGCGTATTTGCAGCAATAACTTTAGTTTAGTTTGCACGAACGTATCGCCACGCCACGACCGCGATGGCGGGCAAACCGATTTAACCGGAGGATAATCGGTATACTCGGTGTGCATGAATCCCAGCACGATGGACCGTACGCGCAGCTGCGGTGCAAACGGCATAAGTGCGTGCTCGCTACTCGCAGGTGGTTCCCTATGGAATCTACGACGATAAATTTCTGTCTTAACGATCCTCCCACCTTGCAGTTGGATTCCGACATGGGCGTACTCCGAAATGGAAACTAATAATCTGTCATTGAATCCAGAAAGTCAGGGGGACAAATTTCGCGAAGCCACGGAGCAAACACGTAGAGATATCGGTCATCGATTTTCCATAAATGACCAGTGTCATCGAGTACGGGAAGAAATATGTTTAGCCGGATCGGGAACACGGAAGTTTCCCCAATTTTGCGGCTGACGTACTTCATGATTTCCGTAACCCACTTCTCCTCGCGCGCTTGCGCG
>NT_177925.1:304255-403062 GCF_000188095.3 Bombus impatiens | reverse complement strand
CTTGCGCGCACACCTTCGAGAATTTTAATAAAATTTACGGGAAATTCTTTTCTGATATTCATCCGAATGCAGAATGAATTACCACTGGGAACGAACTCTCATCTTCGCGCATCTAATAAATCGTGACATCCGCAGCTTCGAACTTTCTGACGTCGGCGCTAGGAATTATTATGAATACCATCTGCTTAAAAACGGTAATTGAGAAGTCTGGATTGCGGTAATACTAGGCGCTTCGTGTATGTCGATGGTCCTTGCGATTCGAAATTAACTTTGCTTAAATTAATTGGACCGAAATTACTTAGTGTACTGTGTATAACCACACGTCAGACATAGTTAGATAAAAAAAGGACATCTCGTTCGATCGACGAAACCATTCAAACCTTTTGTGGCGCGTTTACCTTTACCGTCAAAGAGGGTAATTAGATGTTGAGTCTCCTGGCGTTTCGACGGTAACAGAAGGAAACTTCGATCGTTCTATCAGGCCGTGAGCCGCGAGATCGCCGAATCCGAGCCTGAATTCCGTATTGTTTTTTGCTAAATCCCGGCTAGTCCATTGCAAATTACTCGTTTGCTCGCTTAATAATCCTGTCACGGAGGAAATTTCTCCGAGTACTGGTCCCCGTTTTGGATCTCCGTTGAAGAGGCTGCCGCCGGCAGACAGAGTTAATTCTTAACGAGTATCGATCCCAAGTCTCCGCGATTCGTTGTCATCGTCGCCGTTGTGAAACTTCGCCCTCGGTGACGTTCCTCTTACTCGTAATTATATCGCTAATAAATATCCTGCACCGTACGATAGGCGTTGATTTACGAGGATAGGCTGCGATCAGGCCGACCCTACGGAAAGTCCTCGTTTTAGGACGCTTTTGTCGTGCACCCACGCAAAACGAGTCAATTATCAAGAAGATCGTGTCTCTGGTTCGACGAATGATCGAAGATAAAATCCGACCGTCGTCTCTAGCGTCGTTCCACGCGTCAAACTTCGTCACGCTATTCCCCTTTCTTTCTGTTGCAGACGGAACAATTCACGGTCTTGTGGCTGCTGTTCGCGATGATAGTCGTCGGGAATATCGCGGTGCTAATTGGCCTGCAGTGGGGCAAACGGCGTAAGACGCGCATGGATTTTTTTATCAAACAGCTAGCGTTTGCGGGTAAGTTGATCCACTTTCGTTTCGAAAGTTTCATCCGAGTTAGATATATGGGACAATTTCTGTTCGCGCGATGATCGAAGCGAGTTTGCACTTGGTGATCTGATTTCGACGAAGCGATCGAACTGGCAGAGTGCAAAGGACCAACGTTAACACCATTCGACGGTTCGATCGAACGCTTCCTTGTCTATCGGAATTTCGCTAAATCCACCTGATATCTTCTTTCATCCGCGATTTTACTCAGCGTTTATGTCACTCGACTCGAACGAACACGTAAAAAAGGAAGAACCGAGAACGATATTCCGAAGACGATTCGCATGTAAAACGGTGTCGTATGTCAAGCACGTTGTAAAACAGCCAGTGTATTTTTGTAACTTTGTCGTCGAAGTTTCTCAAGTCTGACACGTTCCAGGGACGGCATTTCCCATTTTTCAAACGACTCGGCTGTAACGTTGAAAAAGAGCAGCGAATATTTCGGATGCTCGAGAAGCACCGACCGAATGTAAACATGCCGCGAATAAAAATCGAGTTACAGAGCTATAAAGATTTACGATAACGATGAAGCATCGGTTTCGTCGAGATGTTCGAGATGCAACGTACCTAATTATGCGAACTTTGATCCGACATTCGAGTCATAGACCTCCTCGAGGCCTACATTCGAGACGCTCGCGCGTATAACGGTCCTGTTTCAAATCCTTCCTTTCCGCCTTTTCTCCCTTCTCCGGTATTATGTTTCTCGCGGCATCCGCCCGAAACGCGTCCATTGTTCGCGTTGAAAAGCTCGGCGCCAGTGAGCAAAGGCAAAGACCAGCACAAGCGGTCGTAACTTCAAGGTGGCCTACGTCCGTTAGTTCTCTCTCGAAGCGTTTCACGGCCACCAACCTATCTGGTCTCCTTCTTTTCCTTTTTTCTCCTCTCTTTCCTCGGAGAACAAAATGAAATACCGCGCAGCATCGTATAAACGCTTTCTCAAATTGCACTGTATCCTATCTTTTCACGAACTAGATTTAATCGAAAACTGGACGAGAATCTGGTATCGCGATTCGCTTCACGTACAATTGTTTCGTAGAAAGAGGCACGGAGGGAACTTCATCGACCGTAAAGTTATCAATATTGTGCTTTTTAGAAGAAAATCGAGTTTCCAACGAAGGATATTTATCATGGTGGAAACGAAAGCGGAATAAGTTATCGAGTTGAGCGAAAATAACGTTATTTATACATCGAGACCATTTGCATCCAGCCGATAATCATTGCGAACCCATTACGAGATGGCTTGGAGTGGACAGTTCGGCGACCAGGCGACTGCTTGCGATAGTATTAGTATAAATGTCAGCCATATCAGACTTGGGGAGAAAAAATTCAATGGACTGAACTGCTTAATTGGTTAAAGTAGTTGTTCAACAAGGCAAGAAATCCGAGCTCGCGTTCTCGATTCGATGGACCAACAGTCTCTCTCCGTACGTTAGAAGCAAACGATTAGTATCCCTAGGGAATTCAACTTGATCGCACATCTGAGGGAATTGGGAAGTTTTCCCCTCTGAAAACAAACTTATTTGCTTAATCCTATAACATACAGTTATCCTAACCAGGTTGTATCCAATCCAGCGGACATTCGTCGCGAAATAGTTGATCTATCCTGTTCTTCGTTGTTCCACTTTGACTTACGAGATGTCATAACTTCAGACGTTACTCTGTTACTGCCGCTTTCCTTCGTATTCCTCTGCGTTGTATTCTTCCTTTTTACCGACCCTTGCTTTTATACATTTTTATGCTAGCAACAATGAAAACAGGTAGAAATAAAAAGCAATCGAAACATCAGAGGGTAATAGGCTATGGAATATAACGATTCGATGGACTCTTTTGTCCCATTTGTCGCGAGCCTTTTGATAGATTTCCGGAACGATGCTTGTAAAAGTTATTTGCACACTAGAAAATGCACCAAAATATTGCCGATACCATTTTATGCCATAGAAACGGACGAACGTAAAAAAACACTCTCCCATTTCGCGGCAATTGCCCGCTCCGCTCTCGTAAATGCACAAACATACCTGTATATCGGAAAACGAAAGCTCAGCTTCCGTTTTTCTCGAATCGAAGAGAGAGAGAGAGAGAGAGAGGAGGAGGAGGAGGAGGAAAACGAAAGAAATGGAGCGAAATCGTTCGTATTTTACTCGTATTATCGTTCCAGAGTATATTTCTCGCGGAACGGTTTTATCGGATCGAGAAAAGGTGCATTTGTCGTTCAACGAGTAGGAGCGGTCTGGAAAAAATAGGGTTTAAGGAATAACGCGAAGAGACACGTCGATGGTGAAGAAAAAGGGAACGTGATAAATTTAGGGATCTCTTTATGCAAGTGATCGAGGATTAAAGGACTGGAGCTGAAAGTCGTTTAGAGGCGTAAAAAATTATCGACGAGTTGTATAACGCGTATGAGGTAGCCGACGAACAAGTCGGCGAGAGATAATTCGACGGACAATGCGAAGAATCTCATCTCGCGTGTGAAATAAAAAATCGGGAACGGAACTTCGTGGACTGAACGGTTCGTAAAGTCGGACGCGACATTTGCATGCGAATACGGTGACAACGAAGAGACCGCAATTAAGCAGCTGATGGCGACGGCTGGGCGTCGACGAAATCTGTAAACGACCGTGCTCGTTTACGAGCGGACAACCGCGGCATTTGATCCGTTGTCGTAAAAGAAACGCGTGCAATCGCAAGGGCACGCCGTAAAACTCAAATTCGAGCGCAATTTTTATTCTTCTATCGCGCGTCCCAAGCCGATAAATTACGAAAGAAGCGTAAGACGTAACAGTCCTCACCGAATTTGAGGAAATAACGTGGCGTAATGTAGTAAAAAATGTATCGAGAATATTCGTGGTCGATCGCGTATCAAGCCGCGTCGATTAATTCGTCGAGCTGGCAAAGATCGGCCGCGTAATCCGCGTTATTATAGGCCGATAAATCCAAATCGGGTTTCAATATCAGGGGGTAATGTATGATCCGAGACCCGATCGTTTCGCATGGGAATTCGTAAGATGAGATCTTACTTTCGAGGGTCTTTTTTATGGCTAACCGAATGGCACTTCCAGGCTCGCAACACTTTATATGATATCCTTTAAACCACTTCTTTATGGCTCTTCTCTCGTCCCACGAAAAATCACAGGTTATTCGTAAAATATGTGTTTCAACGTTCCCTAGCTATCTAAGAGTGCGTAAAGATTGTACGATTAAAACGATATAACGCGTTGATAAGATAGACAAATTGTTTTTTATATGAAATATTATTTCTAGAAAGTGTAGGCGAGACTAATTGGTTAAATCGCAGATTACCCGTATTTAAATTGCGAATTTTACTTAATTTTTTCAAATCCACAACAGCTGGTTTTTTCCCGGAATCTGTGTGTTCGATCGTGTTTATTTTTTATTATACATTTGTTTGCTGTTGTCTCGTAAAAATTCATAGGAATATATATACAAAAAAAAAAAAGAAAAATAGACTGGAAAAAGACTTTAAAATGGATTTAAAATGATCCACGCGTTGTTGACCATGATACGACTTTTTATAAACATTTTAAAAGCGTCGTTGTAACTAACGAACGTAATCGCATTCTCCAACCGGTGAGTTTGCTCGTTCATTCATTCGCAAATTAAGCGAACGCCGGGTGGTTACTGTTTAATGATAGCATTGCCCATGAATCGTCTCTCCACATTAGATATCTCATTACAGATTTATTGGTAGGCCTGATATCCGTGCTAACGGATATAATTTGGAGAACGACGGTGACCTGGCACGCGGGCAACGTTGCTTGCAAATTGATAAGGTTCATGCAAGCCGTCGTTACGTACAGTTCTACATACGTACTTGTCGCATTGTCGATCGACAGATATGACGCCATTACCAGACCCATGAATTTCACCGGCAGGTGTAAGTATACAGTAGTTTGTATATAAGTGTAGGTATTGCAATTGATTCCGTTTACTCAAATTTAACGCGTATTCGGTCTTAATATCGTATAATTAGAACGATATATTTCAATAATATAATTCTAACTAGATCGTAGATATTTCTACAAATTCATATTTCCACGAATATTTTATCTACTAATTCTTATAACGAGCACTATTGTATATTCAGGATATTTTACATATTTTTGCATATTATGTGCATTCTGTGCATTGTTTCGGTTTCAGATTCCCCATAAATGCGTAAAAAACCGCAGTCTACTTATAATTCTCAAACTTTTAATTGAACGTAAAAGAGGATATTATATTTTACTGTAGCTTCTTGACGTTTCATCAAATTTTATACCAATACTAATTATATTATCGTTGTATCTTCGATACGTGAAAGTAAAAATTCCCAACATGTCGCTATTTTCGTGGTTTTTTTACTGAGAACGACTAGATATTTAAATATTTTGCCGGAGAGAATCGAATATCGCATCGCATCTATCAGCATCGTTATTGCTCTCGATTCGTTTAAAACAAGCGTACGAGACGTGATTTTTCGGAGATTCGGCACAGCAGATCGAGTTGGTAATACGAAAGGTCCGTTTTGAAGTTGACGATTTTTCTACGAGCATCTGGAGTTTCTCGGTATAATATGTATTTACCACTGGCCAAGAGATCACTCTTGAGCGGTAGATTAGCAAGCGTAACGGTTTTATTTCTCCTTTATTTCATTGGGTTGTAACGTAGCGGATGTCGTAAGAAGCGCGGCTGCGGATAGAAAGGTGAAAACCCACAGCGAAATAAAACGACTACGGGTACGGTAATTACGAGCCACAACGTCGTCGATGACGCGACATTAACGAACTCACTTTCAATAGTCTCATTGTGAATTCCGTATTAACCCAAGATGATATTTCACGAGCGATAATCGCGATATTCCTTTTGATCCAAACGAATAACGGTGCATTGTTGCATTAGAGTGACGAAATGTTTCTCGAGGAAGTTCCTTTATTGCGCTATCGGCCACGATTACGTTCTTTCTTTCCCTTTTCTTCTTTTTTCGTCCGCGTCACTCGCCAGCTGTCGTGGAAGTTTCACGAGCGCGAAAACGAGGAAACTTGGCGATACGCGACAGTCACGGATCCGCGAACTTACATCTGTTCGTATGCCTCGTACCACCGAATGCGCCGTGACATCGAATCTCCCCTGGAATTGCATCGCCCTACCCTTCTGTAACCACGTGAAATCGACCTAAGACCGGAAATTCAACTTTAATCGCAGGGTGGAGAGCCAGGGCTCTGGTGGTAGCTGCCTGGGGCTTGTCGGCATTGTTCAGCGTGCCGATTATTTTCCTGTACGAGGAAAAACGCATACAGGTATACGGTAATTTGCCATTCATCGCGTAACATTCATAGTCGAGGAATAAGATTAATTATGCTCGAATTATGCTCGTTTCCGTTATGTTTCTCGGATATTTGCAAGCAGATTATTGGATTCTTCTTTCTCTTCGCAATTTATGTTACTTAGGAAACACATTGCAGAGACGGAAAATGTTTTCATGCGATTTAAATCTTTAATCCTGATTTCGTTTAACGTTCTGTAAAAGAGAGTCGATTTTACCGAACGTCAGTGTGCAGTTCGAAGCAGAACTTTCTTTCGTAGCATTTCGTTAAGAATTGTACATTTAAACGAACACCGTTGGCCTAGTTTTGGTAAATCGGTCGTACTACGAGTATAATCGGCAGGATCGTTTACCAGGGGAAGACACAATGCTGGATAGATCTGGGATCTCCTATGCAATGGAGGATCTACATGAGCCTGGTCAGCTTTACCCTCTTTATAGCCCCTACTCTGATAATAGGGGGCTGTTATGCCGTGATCGTAGCTACTATATGGTCGCAAGGAGGGGCATTACGTCAGGGACCTACTCGAGACACCAGGAGAGCATCGTCCCGAGGACTCATTCCCAGGGCTAAAGTTAAGACGGTCAAAATGACTCTCGTTATAGTGTTCGGTGAGTAAACCAAATCATGTTTCGAGTTTTACGAATTTGTAACTATAATCCCAGAAGCCAAAGCGAAATATTATCTACCTCACTGAAGTATCGTTGCTCAGGAAGGTATTTGGACGCTCGCGACAGAGGACTTTGATCTTCGTATTATACGCATTATATTGTATGAAACATTAACAAATTTCATTAGCTCTATAACGAGACGCGTTATGTTTATTTATACCAGTGTAAAATAACGATAGTGCAGTTGCATAACAGTGTTAAGGAAATCTCGTAATACGTACTTCGTATAAGGTACATAACATATTTGTAAAAGGTGTGTACAAATGTTCAAATACTTTCGCGAGCCTGTGTATATTTGAAGCTGCAAATCCGCGTGGCGTATTTAGACGACAGATTTATGTCGCGTAAAAGAGGGTAATCGCGAAACTTTCGGTCATGCCAAACTTCGCGACGTCTAATTCGTGAAATGTATGTTGGAACATGATTGAGCAGTTCGCGAAAAGGAAAACTATGAAATTACGTATCGGGATTCTTGACGTCGTAAAATACCGAAATCCGTACCGTAAGAGGTACAACGATAAATAATTGAAATTTCTTGATACGATCGAGCTCGTTAACCGCGTAAATCGTCCGATACGACGGCATAAAAATTTAATGAACATACGTAGTCGAAGTTTGCAACGACCAAACTTGTCCAACGATCGAAACTGTGTTTAATCGGCTACGATAAAACGTAACGTCCTTTCCATCCCTGCTTCGCCCTTTCTCTGTACGATTATATTTGCACCGCGTGAAAAGCTACGCGGCTAAGGAGATAAGCGAAAATGGTTCTCGACCTCTGTCTCAATTCCCTCCGACTTCTCTCACGAATCACTGCTCAGAGATACATACCATGTACTGAGAAAAGTTGTGTCTCGTGAGATCGGTACAGGGAATCCTTTGGATTGAATTTTCTTTCGTGATCTTAACCGGTGTCGTTTCGTATCGTCAAGTATTAATTACTATTCGTTCTTCGAGTATTTTCTTCCAACCATAACGATTCCTGACACTGGTAATTTTCCAAATTAACCACGGAAAAAAATGAAAATGAAAGTATAATTTCTTATGAATTCGACAAATGCGACGTCCAATGGTTTTAAGACTGCTGCAGTCTCTTACTCACATTCGAACGAATCGTGTTCTCCTCTATAGTTTCTCAGATTCGAGGAAAATATGAAAGAATCGTTATTAACGTGTGTGATTTTTCACTTACGATTATCTTAAAACGTTTAAAAACCCCCTTCGATAGAAACTAAAGTGAGACTGAGAATTGAGACTTCGAAAACTGCAACAGATAGTGTCAAAGTTCAAACGAAATTATCTTCGCTGCAACCAAACTAAAGATCCTCGGGAGAAGATGACAACTTGGTTTGTATTTGTCAAAGATTCTGTGAAAGCTTCGAGTCCTTGCCTCGTTCAAAGCACCAACCTCTTTCCTTCATGTCTCGGGGGAACGGCTTTACGTGTAGCAGGAATTGCCTGGTCTAATCAGATTCGTTTCTCGAAGATGTCTCGGCTAAAATTTCTTCTTTTTTAGCTGACGAAGATCGTTCTCAGCGGAACCGATCAAATGAGATCGAGTTCTGTCCATGCAACTCCCTTCGGTGTACTGCTGTGAAAGCGAGGAAACTATTCAAGTGGATACACCACGTATATTACAATATATTTTTCCTACGAAACAACCGATATAGGTCGATATTTTGTATTAAAAAAAATTATTTAAGCGCTTAACGCGATATTCTCGCGATTTTTTTTTTCACCATTGATCGTGCCATGATCACGTGATGCTTAAGCATCGCGACCGAGTTCAACAAACTCGTAAACATTCAGTGTTTCTCGCCATATAACAATAAAAGCGTTCATTCGTTACTACAAGCAGGGCGCATCGTAGAATGCCCTCCTTCATGCAAATCTGGGAAAGCTTTCGATTATTCTCGCACTCTGTGTGGTCCGTTCCGAGACGAGAGATCCTCGAGGAGTATGTTTGAGTCTTAAGATTCGTTAAACAGAGTCTCCACTTTTGTCACTTTGTTATAACACAAAAGCGATATTTTTTTATTTCGTTCATTTTACCGATCGAAACTTCCAACAAACGCGTGTTCAGCATAATATATGGACTCGTGAAGCGTGAAAATATCAAATGACGATTAATCGCGAGAAACGGAGACGAGACTTCTTTATCCGATAAAACAAAGAAATGTTCAAAAGATTTCAGGACAGAGATCGCCTACCGTTGTTCAGCTGACAGACGAGAGAAATTAAGGCTCGCGAAACGTCCGGTCCTCTGACGATTCATTCCTAGCTTTACGTTTCGTTGGGCAATCTTACGAGTGGATGAAAGATCCTGAATGTTGAGATCGCGTCATTATCCTCCATTGTTTCCGATGTATTTCACCGCCAGCGCCTTAACACCGAAAGGCTTAAGACAAGACTTAGTTGCGTACATATTACATTATACATTTCCTTTCTTTCGTCATAATTTCTCGTTGTAGGATATCGCTATATATTACATATTTCAACGAAGAGGTCATACCATTTCACGACAATTTATTTCGCTCGATTACCAGGCCCGAATATCCATACCATGAAGGGAGAAGCAAGGATCTCGCGCGACGTTTCACGATTACGAGAAAATTGATTTACTAGCCATCTCTTCTACGCTGCGATACATTCTCCGTCTCTTAAAAGTCCCCGTTCGTGCGTTTCTTTGTCGCTTTAAAAGAACGATTCAACGAGATCGCAGGTAGATAATATTATAAAGCTAATTGTAAGGATAAAAATAGACATTCCTATGAAAAATGCTACAGATGTACGATCAAAGACGAGCTTTTATTCACGTAGATCTTTCAATATTTCAGTATTCATTCTTTGTTGGAGCCCATACATAGTGTTCGATCTGCTGCAAGTTTACGGATATGTGCCGGAGACCCAGACTAACATCGCCGTGGCCACTTTCATTCAAAGTTTAACACCTCTGAATTCAGCGGCGAATCCGATTATATACTGTCTTTTCAGCACGTCGTTTTGTAAAACCGTACGGTGAGTTCCTAAAACGCCAAAACCCCTCGAATATTCCTTATCAGAAGTAGAGATAAAGTACCACCTCAATGTTTGAACAGACCAAGGAATTTAAACCGAGTAGTTTCCTCGACAGAGAAGAAAAACTTAATATGAGAAAGCTTAGAATCGAAGATTAGTTTCGATGTTCGAAATTTAAAAAGTACAAAGTATTCCAATATATTTTATCTTTTCTGCTGTTCTTCCTTTGCAATGATAATTCTTTTCCTTTTATTCTCAGCATGCGAAATAGATCTTTTACGTCAAGCGTGGATTGCACAAAGCTATATCAACCTGGACGTGTTAATAGTTAGAAAAATTTATAACTAGACTGCGGATTTTATGCGTTTATAAAAAATGTTGTTTCAAGCATTTTAACAAACTTAGAGACGGGTGCATACGTTTAGAAATCTGCGGATTGAATTTCTTTAAAAGAAAATATTATTTCTTCGTATTTTTTAACGGAATATTAGCAAGTATGCAAAAACTTAACAAATACATAGGACGATTCTGGTTCCATAGGAACATACAGGCGATCTCGTGGGTTTCTGGATGGTGTGCAACGAATCCCCATCATTGTTTCGGCACCGGTGCTCCGAACAGCAGCACCAGGACAACGGTAACGACGTCGTTGACGGCACAGTCTTCGAGAAGAAGCGGGCACATCGCCATGCTACACTCCACCACCAGGAAACGTGTTATGGTGTCTCTGGTTTAAGGAACGAACGATGGGAACTGCATCTAGAATTCATATTAGATATACGTAGAATTCTTCCGCCTAACGGCTCCTGTTGAGCTTCAACAAAGAGGCCACAAGTATTACGAGTCTCCGAAATTATGTTCGATACTTCGTCTACATTTCTCGAATCACCACACACGAATCTTTCGATCATCATAGAACTTTGTTTTATCTTCTCTTCGATTCTTTATCTCTTCTTCGTCGAGAATTCAAGGGAATGAAATTGGGACTCGTTGTTGCCATACAAAGTACAATTTACGTGTTATGTAATGAATATTGGAATCATAATTTGGGAGACCGCGGAGAAATGTGAATAAAATAAGTTTTCTATTCCCGCATTTACGTGATCAGTATTTTAGGCGAGATCGTGCACGGTCCTCATATTTTTCATCCTCTGAGTGAAACGTAGCATCTTATTAATAAAATTTTCAAAATGTCAAAGTTGTTCGGAATTGCGGTATTTGTACAAGAAATTTACTAATAGCGGCAAACGAAGGCCGAATAGCGAGATACGGCTCTACGACCGACCAGGAATATCGTTTCGTTAAATAAACTCCGATTTAATGAAGCCGTTCGCCAAGTTTCAGGAGGATGAAAGGAACATTAACCTGGCAATTGATCAGCCTATGTGGAAAATGATACGCTCAAAGTATACATGTACATATATACATAGCGAACGAACGGCAGCTTCATGTGTATATACATATGCACGTTTTATAGTCGCGCACGCACGCACACGCGTATACATATTTGCACGCAGGCCAGATACACACCTACACACGTGAAACCATAAATGTGTAATATATTCATGTATTCCATCCGTTCGCGATCGACGCGAAAACGCTCGGCCCTTGAGGTGGGTTACTTTATTAGCGATCTACGGGAACGATAAATCTCTACCAGCAAGACAATTCCTCGTATCGATTCGCATCTCTACGAACAAACACAGTTGTGCAACAAATTCATCTTTGTACCTTCGAGCGATCGCGAACCTCTCTATCGTGAACACTCTGTCAAACACTAAAATGAAACTGCTGCAATGAAAGCAGCTTCGTTCGAACATGCGAAAAGATTTACCGTCCATGAATCGGAACGGCAAGATTTAATTGTTTAATCGACCACTTGAACTTTCCTACTATGTATTGTGTTTCAAGGTTGAAAAAACCCTTTTATAACGCAGTTAGATGTTACGAACATGCTACGTTTAGATACCAGTAGATGAAGCTGTATTCGTGATTCGTCTATTCGTTATTTATTGCGCTCTATTAAGAAAAGAACGAACAAGAATAAGAAATACGTCATGAAAGATAACGTGGGCACTACGTCTTCGCGTGATATGAATATTTTGTTATTACTGTGCACAAAGTTTGTACATACTGTCGAATAAACTCGTGCAGAACGCGCTGAGTATACCTTTTCCTTGATTTCTTTGTTACTTTTACAGTTTCTGACCATCGAATTAGAGCCACGCGTAGAAAACTTTACTTCTCTAACTGCAGCGAATCATACGAACATATATGTATTCAGTTAAATAAATGAGAAATTGCTGTATGCCATTCAAACTACGTAGGCGATCATGTTTATGAATATATATGATTTGTTGCTATTACTATATTCTATCGAAGAACATCCACGTAACTCATATAATATCCTATAAAGACAACATTCAGAATATTTATAAAAAAAAACGACATAAAAGTAGCGCGTACGGTGCGTGCTAGAAAGACTATGAGACGTAGCCAGAAAGAAGAGGGGGAACATCAATTACTAACATGTATGTATAAATAACACCTCAGTAATTAATGAAACTTGCTATTAGAATTCGCCCATGAATGTGAAATATAAAAGGAAAGTAAAAACTATTGAAAGTTGTGAGTAATCCTAATACGATAATCGGAGATCGTAAATATCACTATACTCGCTGTACATTCTTCTAATAAATATTTATACTTCGTCATCTTCATGAATCGTCGACCTCTGTAAATGTCGTTTTAATCGTAATGTCGATTTAATATCAATTATTTATTGTACTCTATTAGGAAAGGAGAAACGGAACTACGGCTTGTTACGACATTCGTATTTTCACTGCAGACAAAATTTGTACATACGTATCGTCGAATAAACTCGTCCATAATATCCATATGTAATTTGTTCCTCACTTTCTCCGCTTTTGAATCCCAGGATAATATTCTCTCGATAAATCTCTATAGTACTTTGTCATCTTACTCGTCATTCATCGAGAATCCTCGTAATCCCCGAAGCTTTAATAAATCTTCTGCTCGAGCAACATCGCTTCTCACCTATGATTTCTCGGCATGGCCAATTACCGTGTTCGGCGATCGCGAGAGACACGCAATTGGCAGATATTGCCTTCTCGACGATCGGTACAATTAGCTCGCCTCAAACGCGTGCTAATTCACAGCGAAACGCAACCGCTCCATTTCTCCGTTCGCTCTTCTCGCCCGTTTTACGTAATTTCGTGCGCGGCGCGAGCTCGTAAAGAATTTACGAGACCAGGCCACGCACATGGACAAATCACGCGGAAAGAGCGGAACGTCCACCATGAAACGAAATAAAATTTCTTCGCATTCCACCATTTCCTTTTACGGCCTACGCTGTACCGGCTGTAAAATTCAACGGCGCGGTGGCGCCGTGATAAGTCGGGGATGAAACGACCATGCCACCCTTTTTATTGCCGCTTATTTACTCTATTTCCGAGCGGAACGATTCGCACTACGATTCTGCGACCAAAGAATTAATTTTGATCCAGCTCCCTTTTCATTCAGAGGAGAATGTCTTGTATGATAGATCACGAGGTTTTTAAAACATCGGTCTGAGTCATAGCGAATCATAGCGAATGGGACAATTCTAGAGCATTTCAGTGGTTATTAAACAATGTGAAACGTAAAGCGGAAAGTCTTTTTAACGCAATTTGCCTTCGTTGAAGAATTTTCGCAAAAACACTTTTTAAAATCAAATCGCTTAAAAGCTGCATTATGAATTTATAGTTAATTAGGATTCGAGTATGAAACCTGTACCTTTTCTATCTTTTTATATTATATGAAAAAACTATTAAAAATTGGGTATCAAAGACTACGGACAATGCGGATATGTAGGTCGAACTTACGTGGGTAGATCAAAGCAAACTTGCAAAAAACATCTATAACACCTGTCATTCGCATTTTCGTTCCGTGTCTCCTCTAAAAAAAATTGTGCACGATTCTTTTTCTCCGCTTTCGTTTGCTTGTATAGAACGTAAAGCTATTAACAGACAGCTGACAAGGCACGTGAAGCAACGCACTTTAGTTTGCACCTAAAGTCAAACAAAAGATCAACGAGGATCAACTGCACGAGGAGCCATCAGAGAAAATTTCAGGGTAATAAGGCCGCGCGTGAAACCAGTCCGTTCTGTTTTAGAGGACCACTCGTAGTATCATGTGAAGACGGAAGGAGCGAGGAACGTTTCTCGTGATCCCGGACGCAGTGAACTTGCCGATCAGTTTCAGGCATCCTCTCGGATCACGGTTCCTCCGATATTGACAATCGGATAAGGCGAACGGAAATCTTGTAAATCTGTCGCATTATCTGCCGAGTAGCTTATTTCCAGGATGTCTTGTATTCATTATCGGCAAGCAAACCCTCCAAAAGAAAGAAATTACTTCGATGGCCAATACAATCGCTATGTGGCTCACTCTTACTCGCCGAGAGTCACAACTCCGGAGACTTACAGAAGCGGTACGTATGCCGATTAAGTTCTCAAGTACAGCCAATTAATCGATCAACCTGTCAACCGGCAAGGCGAGCTAACTCGTATAATTTCTTTATTCAGAAATTCTTTTTCTTTTTATGTATAGCGTAATTTTTGTTACGAATAAATAGAAAGGCTCGTAACAGAAGCAACCCCGGTCCATATTCTTAATTTTGCAGGAAAGCAAAAGAATACTCTAGCGTCTACTTAAGTTATGAAGTTGTGGATTTTATAACAATGGTTGTTTTTATAATGCCGTCGTGTTTGTTAAATTTGTATTTGTAATTTGTAAAAGTTCTTGATTTATGGACGATCCGATTAACAGGTTAGAAGAGCAGTTAATCAGTAGATTCGATTCATAGGACTCGTTGGATTAATCGTTCTGTACTTCAGCGTTTGTTTGTACTCGCAGGTTATTGCGCCGGGTGGAGGACGCTGGAATTTCAGGGAAACAGCGCCGAAATTCCGACGACAGGTAAGGTGGAGCGTTCAAAACGAAAGTTCGTCAATCGATCTAGCTAATAAAATTCTTGAAACGTACACGTGTGCATTCGTTCATGAATAAGGGAATGATCCGTTTGATACTTGAAACGTCTTCTCGATGTCGGCTGTTGCGAGCATTATCCATCCCGGCATCAATTGCTCGTTGATGTACTATTCCCTCGAAATGTTTTCGATGTATGCTGCTTTTGACAAATAATATTCATTTTTTCACACGAACGGATGTATATATTGGTATTCTTGCGTTTTACAAGTTACGTAGGATGTGTGCTTACCTCGTGTTCATTCGATCCTCAATTTGTTAACCGTGCAAGAAAAACATGGAAACGTAGGATTTTGAGGCCCTCAGTATAATTTCTGGAACGATTTAAATTCGCAATATAATATTTATAAATTACATAATATTATTTATAACGTTAAAATGATAATTTTATAGATTTAAGCGTAATACGGAATACTTAGTAAAACGTATGGATAAAGACTTAGCCTTTCTTCTGTATTTTTTCATATACTTTTCATTTTTGGCATAAGTTTTATATTTTAATCGCCAATAATTCTAAGATTGGTGTTCGTTTCATGCAAGTGTTAGGTGGTTGCAAATAACCAATCGCCAGCGTGAAACTCGTGAACATAATAATCAAGCTTGCGAATATCGATAAACCCATTTACGTAATAAATTACAACGAACGTTCCTTATCAAATGAAATTAAGATCTCCAGCTACAATGAAGCGCGTGCAATTTATTAAAATGGAGATCTTTCTTCCTTCTTTATCTTGTTAGCGAGGGCTGATCTATCGTATGGAGACGCCCGAATGCACAGCGGAAGGATGACGCCGACGTTAAAGCAAGAGACAATGAAACACGGGGACACGATCACGCTCGAAAAGATACAAACGAAGATCAAGTTCCTCGAGGACAGCAATATAGTTATGCAGACGCGCAATCAGAATCTTATCACCGAGAACAAAGCCCTCGCGTCTCAGTGAGTATTAATACGCGAACAATGGACAACCTTAATCGATATTCTTCCGGCTTGCACGTGAATACACAGATCGCCCGATGAAAAAGGTGATTGAGAAACAAAGAGCACGATTTTTTGCGGCTTGGTCATTACTTGCGTCATCCACATCGATCGTCCTTAAAATACGAATTTTTCTATCCTTCGACAAATTTTAAAATAATTTTCAGTCTATTTTATCAGTTACTACGTCTCAGTTTTCTATCTGTTCTATGTGCTATCTACTTTCTTCAAAAAGTTTTCTTTGAAGTTTTCTATCTACGTTTCAAAGAGAAGATTTTATTTTATTTATGTTCTGTGAAGTTGGTCGCGTCCAACTTCGTTTATTAAAGCAATATTATTGGATCTCTTTGTACAGAAGCCCAATTAAAAAAAAAACCTTTATGGTAATTTTAATTAGTGATAATGAAAATACTTTTAACTCGTTTTAGAATAAAAATCTGCCCTTCGAAAGATACAACGAGTCAAGTTTTTCAATTGCTATAATTTTTCCCCGACGTTGTCTCTACATCATTGTCTGACCACGGTTTACGTTTCGCATTCTGGTTTCGTATTTAATGACTTTCGACTGGCTTTTCTTACACACGCTCATATTTTCCTTTCTTCTCTTTTTCTAACCGAGAGCAAGTATTCCGTGCGTTGAATAATCCTCGTTTCTAACGTACGTTCTAACGTACCTTTGTAAGACTCAAAGAGGAACGGGACGAAGTGAAAAGGCTAGAGAAGAGGCTGACGTTGCTGCGAGAGGAACTTGATTTCGAAAGATCGAAGATCGAAGGGATGAAACAAGAGGCAGAAGAAGTCAGAGTACGAACTTCTACGCGGTTAGCTTCTTTAAGAAATTGCATTTCACTTCGACTTTTCAGAAAAGACAAATACCGATGGTCGAAACAAAGGGAACGTCGACAACGAACATCATAATATCTAAGACTGATCGTGGAGTTCAAGTCTGGGCGGTATGCATGGCTTGTCAAAGAAAACTGGAAAGTTGCGAGAAACAACCACCCACCGTCATCATCACCAAGTAAGTACATCGTTGTCCTTCCTTTCACGTTGAATGGTGTACGCTCGTCAGGATAACAGGAAATATGCGATCGAACGAACGACAGCTTCGTTTGAAACGATGTCGTTGGATCGATCTGATTGAGATCTGATCACGATAGATCGGAATTAGAAGTGTTGGAAAAAGATATGCAGACTCTTCGAGATACCATAATCGCGCGAGAACAAGCATGGGACAAGGCCATGGAACGCGAGCACAATTATAGGCAACAGTTGACGCGCCTCACCACGGAAACAATTACGGCTCGTCACCTTTCCGACACGCGCTACGAAGAGCTCAAAACTGCGACAAACGCGCTGCAGGTAATAATTGGAAGGGTTTGCACTAACGAGAAGACGGCTGTAATTAAATTACATTTACCAGGAGAGAAGAAAAGATATACAATAGCCCGTAGAAACTTTTGTGTGTACGTCGTGTGTATTGTATAAAAAAATCTGAAATTTCATTGGCACTGAGATAATGAGATACAGCTTCTATGGCTATATTGTTAAGA
Organism: Bombus impatiens; assembly: GCF_000188095.3. NCBI lineage: Eukaryota > Metazoa > Arthropoda > Insecta > Hymenoptera > Apidae > Bombus > Bombus impatiens. The sequence goes on along the minus strand of NT_177925.1, from coordinate 385,293 downwards.
AACCAACCTAAAAATTGTTGGTTTACTCAAATTGCTGAAAAATGCCTCTTTATTGCAAACCTTCGGTTATTTAATATCGCGATAATTAAGATATTAGGCTACCTCGGCATATCTAACAATCCCGATTGATTCGCTTTTAGGAAAAAGAATCAGAATTTAAATCGACTCAAAAGGATAACGCATATCTACAGAAATTGATCGCAAAGATTTACAATAGCTATCAAAGGTAATATAATTCTCTATGGTCATCAAATTGCTACTGAACGTTCTCATTCTCAACCTCATTCTTGCGAGTAATCGGAATAACCGTTCGAGATTAAAGGTACTAGGTTATAGGGAAAAAGAGAAAATGAAATAAATCCACACACATATTCGTTAGAACGATAAAAAGAGCATAAGTAAGAGGAAGGGAAATGCGAGAAAAAAAAGACAAATAATATGGCGTAGAGTTCTCACTTTTTACTGGGACAGCAAGCTCCTATCTCTAAAACCAGGTTACACTCTCCGCATTTTAGTCGTTTCATTAGCGAAACGTCCGCCGTAATGTACCGCCAAGAATGTCGCTTCAAATTTCGCATTAAGAGATACGAGCTTCTTTCTCAGCGCTAGACAGGGTGGATTCTCACTTGTTCTTAGTTGTCTGCGCGTAAAGGCACGCACATTATAATAGTTTCTACGATATAACAAAATCATGCATTACAACATGAAACACAAATATGCAGCACCAATACCAATAGATATAGTAATATACAAGGCGGCACGCATATTCTAGCTTCATAATTGAGTCAGGGCTGAATTGTTTATTTAATTTGTGATTACAGAGGGCAAGAAGGATATCAAAGAAGCAATTTGACAGCTGATATTAATGAGAAAGATCAAAGATTTATCGAAGACATTGCTCGACGAGCATCCAGCGGAAAAGGCAAACAGAAACCGAAATTGAAAAGTTCCTGTTCGGAAAGAACCGCACATTCTGCCGTTTATCAACACAGTCCTCGTGACAAAAGTTCGAGATCTGCTAAGGATCAAGCAGGTTGTTTAAAAGAACCGAAGCGCTAATAATAACTCTTTCTTAACGATATCAGGATCTTTTATTGAAAATAAGAAAATATGAAATTTGTACATGCCAAAAATGCAATTTTTAAGCTAAACTAATCTTTGATCTTCGTTATTTTAATCGCATATTTAACTATGACTGCAAGAACAATCAATATTTGGATTCGTCTGGATTAATCTAATAATCTCCATAGGGAATTTTATGTAAAATCAGAAGATAAATAAATACCATCGATATCGAAGGCGACAAAGCCAATACATAGCTATAAAAAGACTCATTACTATAAAATTATGAACAATATAAAAACAATGATATCTTACCACAACACCTGTCGCGGGGAAATATAAACAAACGTCTAATCACTTCGACTTTTTTCACTAAAATGACATCCCGCGCCCCGCCGCGGTTTGCTCAGTGAATTTTGGTTAGCGAGAAATGGGGAAACCTTCCAGCAAGTCGAACGTACAGAAATACGAATTTTCAAATATCAGATTTCTGAAAGGGATATATTTTCAGTAATGTGCATATTTATGTCCCGAAATATTAGACCGAAATATACAAATATAAGTAAACGTAAACACGCGTAAGCTAATTAATTAAAGCTATTTAATTTGGATGAACAAAATTTATGCATTTGTGGATACCTGCGTTTAGACATTTAATATACGTGTCATCGTTTAATTTGATTAAATAAAATTGATTAATAGATAGAAAGCATAAAAATCATAATTTTTAGTCTGAAATAAAGTAGTATTCTAGACCAGAAAATTTTAATTATATCTTATAAATGGGGAAGATATAAACGACAAAAAAGTACATTATATGTATTTTGTCTGTTATTATAACACAGAATGCATCTTGAAGCTTATCTTTGTATATTTTGTCCATAAAACAAGCACAAAATGTACATATTACTAAATAATATTATATATTCTTTCTATATTATGCAGGAAAATTAAATAATGCATAATATAAAATCAATTAATTTATTTTAGATAATTTATCTAAGAATTTATTATTACAATAACATTATATAGTTGGCATATAACTTTGTTGACACATGTTCATTTGTATCCTTGTCCTTATCTTCATATTCTTCCTTTAGTTTAAATTTTCTGTAATAATTTATTAATTTCACCGAGGTATTCTGTTTCTAAGATATGCTAGGATTTCTTCTGTAGACTTTGCTAAAATTGCTTGTCTAGGTTGTTTGAAACAATTTCCAGATAAAGATAGATTCCTAAAAAAAACTTGATGTTATAATATTCATATACGTATTTAATGAATACGATTTATTTATCTCGACTTACCGTAAGTTCTTCAAAGTGCCTAGTTCTGGCGGTACGAATCCAATGTTGTTATTAGCGAGATTTAATATCGCAAGTTTTTGCAATTTTTGAAAAGATGGTACATCAATATCGGTAATTAAATTGTCATTCGCTATTAATATCTCTAAAGAATTTATAGCATAAACAGATTCTGGTATTTCTTTATACCTATATAATATACCAATAAGTTTTAACGAGATTTGACTTACATATGTGTGAATATATATTGTAAAAGCAAAAATTGTAATGCAATAACGTAATTCATATAATATACGTTATTACATATTACATATAAATAGTGCATACTACCATACTGCATACAAGCGTACAATACCTGTTAAATGAGATATTAAGTTCTTGTAAATATTTAAGCAAGCCAAGATTGATGGGAAGTGATTGTAAAAGATTTCTGCTTAAATCCAAAATCTGTAGATACTTATATTTTTCACCAATCCATTCTGGTATATGTGTTAGTTGATTAGATGTCAGTTTTAAATCGGCGATTCTTTCAATTATGCATAATTTATCAGGTAAGATAGACAGCTTATTCCTACTTAAATCCACTGTACCTACATCGGCTTTGCATGCATTTTCAAGAACTTCTTGAGGTAGTTCAGTAAGATTTTGTCCAGCCAAACTGAGCAATTTTGTACTCTGCATTGTATACCTAAGTATAGTAAATTAATTAAAAATAATTTGCCACTGATAGTTCTCACTACAGTAAATATTAATTTAATTAAATCAGATACCTATCTGGATAAATATTTGTGCTAGTATCTGCTACCACGTGCTCCTTCACATCCAAGTTTGTACTTTTAATACCCTGTCGTATATGTTTCAAAATTCGAGATGTACCGCATCGTATTATGTCGGTTCTAACATTCTGTATATCATTCCCGTCAATCGCAAATTGTTTTAAATTAGGCAGTAGGCCAATGTATTTTGGTATTCTATAAAACACAACAAATATTATTTCGAAAATATTTCATTAAAGTAAAATAATAATGTATACAAAGTAACATACAGAGTTAGTTTGTTGTGTGATAAATCAAAAATTTCTAGGTACACCAGTTTTATTATTTCTTCTGGTATTGTTTCAATTTGATTATTTCCTAATGTTAATGTTTTTAATTGTCCTACACCTTCTAAACAAGACATATCAATTTCCTATAAATTATGCAAAATAAACATTAAAAATCTATTATATATACATTTTCATTACATATAATGTTGTTATTAATATAAATTATTATAATATTTTATGAAAAATTAAACAATATATCTTTTTATAGATATATTAAATGCATTAAGAATTTTCTCTATGTATATAACTGAAATGCGTATGTAAACTATTTATTTCTCCATAAATAATCACTATATATGCTTAGATCAGCATATAATAGTACGTACAGTAATGTTATTATCAGCCAAGTGTAGTACTCTTAATAGTATACAACCAGATATATCAGGAAATGTTGTTAATTTGTTTGATTGCAACATCACTGTTTCTACCTTCCTTAATTCACCCAGAGGTGGCAACATTTCCAACTGATTATAACTTGCATTTAACTTTTGTAATGCTATTTTCAAAAAATATGTATGCTTTTTATTAAATTTTTGTCATACAGGAAGAAGCAGTGTGAAACTGTTTTTCTTCTAACTGATATTATACATTAAACATATGATAAAAAAAATTAAATTAAACAAATCATATAAATAGACACATTATTGTAAATCATACCTCTCATATTTGTTAAATCAGGTGGCAATTCCTTTAACATATTATGACTTAAATCCAAGGAAGTTAGTCTTACTAAATATCCCATTCCAATTGGTAACTCAATCAAGTTATTATATGATAAATCCTGAACATGTGCAACATTTCAGAAGATCAAGTATACAAGTTTGTCTTAAAAACATATAAATAAGTTATTATAATATACCAGATAGGTCAACATCACAAAGTCTCCAACTGCTGGATCGAGCTCCTTTATACTATTATTTTTTAAATTTAATTCACGTAATTCATTTAGCTTATAAAATTCATGTGGAAATTTTTCTAATTTATTATTTGATAAATTTAGTATGTTTAATTTTTTTAAATTTCCTATTTCAGCAGGCAAATCTTCCAACCGATTATTATGCAGCTGCAAAGATTAAAGTTTATTACATAGTGTTTTACATATATGCAATTTCTTCATATATAAAACTGTTATACTTACATATAATGTAGTTAACTCTGTTAAATTTTCTATTTGTGGATCAATTTTCTTTAAAGTATTACAACTTAAGTCCAATGTCTGGAGAGGTTCTTGTTCCCACCACCTTTCAGTTTCTTGTACATAATCAAGCTCAAAATGTAAATCCCTTATTTCTTCTTCAGTTAAATCATTTATATTCCATACTCTATTAGGTACTATAATAGATTTTGTTAGTTTTAACATAATTTAACTAATATGGATTTCAATTAAACATAAAATATGACACTTTTAAAAAAATAACTTACCTTGATACGCATATGATAATCTGATGATGATACTGTAAATATTGCTTGTTCTATTGCATTATTCACAATCTAACATGCAAAGCTATCTATGAATCGACATAAACAAATAGTTTCATGGCTACAATTGAAATTGAAAAGGTAATATATAATAACATTTATTTAATGATTCAGATTTCATGCTTTACATATATAAATGGGTGCAAAAATAAAAAAAAGGTCCAAAAATGTAATGAATAACTTTTATTGTTTATCAGTAACGAAATTAAAAAATGAATTGCAACTAAAAAGCATTAAGCTGATAAGTATACGTTTATCGCTAACGTAATACTTTCTTTATAATATATATATATTGAATAAAATGTATAATATTGTTGTAAGATAATGATATTTTGTATATGTAACAAATGTATAATTTATTTCCTATCACAATAAATAAAAAAACAATATATAAATGATAAATTATAGAAACTATAATGTAATACAGATGTGTGAACAAACATGCACATTATAGTATATGACTACTGCATCGAGATATCAAGCGTCTGAATGATATCGAATAACATTTATATATGTAATTTTTAAATAATATGGATACCCGTAAATAGTCCTCTCGATGAGAGGTTTAAATTTCCACTCTTTCTCGCGGATATAATAATAATTTCAGACAGTTCAGCATTATCGTCATTCTTCGTTCGTTTTTTAAACACTGCTAAATGATTAGCTTTTTTCTTTACGCCACTCATACTGAATCTATCACGTACATTGTTTACACATTGATATCCTCGGGATACGGGATGACTTAATCATGAATGTTCCCCCACTTTGTATGACAACGACATGTAAATCATATAATAATTATATATGCCGACAAAATAGCCAATATCGAATACAAGTTTATTTTGATTACTGAATTCGATCTTTTGTATCTATTATTTAGCTTATTTGATGTAACAAAGAGATTAGAGATAAATACAATCATTGTTTTAATTATTTCTTACTGTAGAAATTTAACTTCCTTATCTACTAAAATATAGATAACTATTTTAACATTGCATAAAAAACGAATAATCATTAATGACTGAAATAATGAGAGAAAATCTCCCTTCTGACACCTGTAATGAATTATAACAGAGCCATTGTAGTAAAGGAAATTTTTAAGTCACAGTACTAGAAGCATTTATAGGAATTTTAAGATAAAATGTTGCCACTAGGATGGTATTATTATCATATGGGGGCGGAATCGGCGGTTTCGATCCATTTGTGTGAGACTGTGGAAGCTAATGTGTAGTCGAAATAATTGTTAAAATTATTAAATAACAACAAATCAGTCTGTACTACTATTTAAGCAGTATAAAAATCTGAATTGCTTAAAGTGTGAAATCATCTTGAAACTATAATCTTAAAAGTATACGTGATGCAACGCTAAAAATTTTTTAAATTATTGTTTTTACCACCTCTGATAGTAGCATATTTATTTTTAAATATTTAATCATTTAGTAAAATATTAATTATTCATCAATATGAGTGCGAATTCATCGAATTTTATTATGTTAAAAAAGCATATCCTTTTATTTATATTTATGCTGAGTCAAGTTAACAGTGAACAAGGAGATCATATACATACTACTATGCAGTATACTAAAGATAATTTTTCAACAGAAATTCAGAAGAAAAATCATTTTATCATGTTTTATGCACCTTGGTATGCATCTTATTTTAAAAAGATCTTTTTCTATATATTTATAAATTCATTGGAATAATATTATTACTGATATCAGTGTTATATAGCCTTTACAATAAAGAATATTTACTTTTTTTAGGTGTGGTCACTGTCAAAGACTGGAACCTACATGGGAACAATTAGCTAAAATGTCAAACTTAGAGGATAAGAATATAAAAATTGCTAAAGTAGATTGTACTACAGATAACAGTTTATGCACAGAACATGATGTTACTGGTTATCCTACGTATGTGTGATATAGATATATTCCACAAAATATTTGTGACATTATATGATATATACGTATACAATTATAAAGAAATAAACTTTAGGGTTCTTAATATTACAGATTAAAATTTTTTAAAGCTGGAGAAGCCAAAGGTACTAAGTTCAGAGGTACAAGGGATTTGCCATCTTTAACATCTTTTCTTACTGCTCAGCTGGGTATATCCTTGGAAGTAATTATGAAAAACACTTATATTAGATTATAATATATGATAATACCCAATCTTAGTGTTCAATTGCTTTTTTTAAATTTTCTGATCTAGAGTGAAGATGAGGCACCAACACCTCCTGAACCAGTAAATGGTTTATTGGAATTAACGGAGGATACTTTCGATAAACATGTATCTACTGGCTATCATTTTGTAAAATTCTATGCACCTTGGTGTGGCCACTGCCAAAAATTAGCTCCTACCTGGGAAGAATTAGCTAATAGTTTACGTAATGATAATTATGTTAGTATTTCTAAAGTAGATTGTACACAACATCGTAGTGTTTGCGGACAATTTGATATAAAAGGATATCCAACCTTGCTTTGGATCGAAGATGGAAAAAAGGTAAAATTGAAGTATCGTTTTTATCCTTTTTTTTTTGCAGAAATTAAAATTTTTCTTTTCAAAAATTAATTTCAATAATATTTGGTATGTATGAATATATAGGTGGATAAATATGCTGGGCAACGCACTCATGAAGAGCTTAAAGTTTATGTATCAAAAATGCTTGAGAAAGGAAATGACCAAGCTAACACTAAGACTGAAAATTTAGATAGCACAACTCATACTGTACTCAGTTTAACTGGTGAGAGCTTTAAACATGGTATCGAAAACGGCATTTCATTCGTTAAGTTTTTCGCACCTTGGTGTGGGCATTGTAAACGTTTAGCGCCTATTTGGAAAGATCTTGGGAAAAAATTCTTAACAAACGACAATGTGAAAATAGCAAAAGTAGACTGTACTCTCGATGTAAGTAAAGAATTGTGCAATGAACAAGAAGTAGATGGTTTTCCGACTTTGTATTTATATCGCGACGGACTTAAAGTTTCTGAATACAATGGTGCTCGAAATTTAGACGATCTCACCGAATTTGTATTGAATTATATACAGCCGCATGACGAATTGTGATTATGCATATTTTTCTTGTAACTAATCTAATTTTAAAGCAATATCATTAATATCGTTTTTATCCTTTTTTTTTTGCAGAAATTAAAATTTTTCTTTTCAAAAATTAATTTCAATAATATTTGGTATGTATGAATATATAGGTGGATAAATATGCTGGGCAACGCACTCATGAAGAGCTTAAAGTTTATGTATCAAAAATGCTTGAGAAAGGAAATGACCAAGCTAACACTAAGACTGAAAATTTAGATAGCACAACTCATACTGTACTCAGTTTAACTGGTGAGAGCTTTAAACATGGTATCGAAAACGGCATTTCATTCGTTAAGTTTTTCGCACCTTGGTGTGGGCATTGTAAACGTTTAGCGCCTATTTGGAAAGATCTTGGGAAAAAATTCTTAACAAACGACAATGTGAAAATAGCAAAAGTAGACTGTACTCTCGATGTAAGTAAAGAATTGTGCAATGAACAAGAAGTAGATGGTTTTCCGACTTTGTATTTATATCGCGACGGACTTAAAGTTTCTGAATACAATGGTGCTCGAAATTTAGACGATCTCACCGAATTTGTATTGAATTATATACAGCCGCATGACGAATTGTGATTATGCATATTTTTCTTGTAACTAATCTAATTTTAAAGCAATATCATTAACTTAAACTGATTTTATATTTATATTTATATATATATATATATATATATATATATATATATATATATATATATATATATATATATATATATATATATATATATATATATATATATATATATATATATATATATATATATATATATATATATATATATATATATATATATATATATATATATATATATATATATATATATATATATATATATATATATATATATATATATATATATATATATATATATATATATATATATATATATATATATATATATATATATATATATATATATATATATATATATATATATATATATATATATATATATATATATATATATATATATATATATATATATATATATATATATATATATATATATATATATATATATATATATATATATATATATATATATATATATATATATATATATATATATATATATATATATATATATATATATATATATATATATATATATAAATATATATATATAAATATATATATATATATATATATATAACGTTTAATTTAATTATACATAAATGTAAGAAGCATCACATAAAAACCCCAAGGTAACCAGGCCATATATTTTTCATTTTTGTATAAAATATTAAAAGAAAAATATTACAGAACTATTATATTTTTGCGTGAACTAATCGTGTACTTCCAAAATATATTTATAAAATTACTCGTGTTTGCTGTGTTCCTATCAAGCCTGTTAAAAGCTTCAAAATATAAAGTTTATCATTAAATGGTTGAAGGATAAAATGAGCGTAACAACTGCCCACGTTGTTTATCTATGTACAGTGTTTTACGTTTTACGATTATTTCTCGTTCAAGATCACTTCTCGCTTTTACCAAACCTGCCTGCGTATCTTCGGCTCGTTTTAATTCCGCTAACATAGCTGATGTGCGTTCATTAAGTAATTTCACTTCTTCCACCAAACTAGATGAAGCATATTTTACGATAAATATGTTTTGTGCAAAGTTACAAGTAAATTAAATTTATATATCTTATAATGATTATTTAGTTATATTATATTATTAAGTATAATATATAATAGCTCATTGATAAGATACTTACGAGAATTGGGAAGTATCACGGCAACTTTCTACATTACGTCGTTGTAACCTGTTCGCTAATCTTGTTTGCGCTACTTTCATCACGCAATCCAATCCTCTTGTTGAATGACGAAGCTCTTCTATAGATTTTTCAGTATTTGCAAGTTCGTGTAAACACTAAAAGAATTCTTATCATTACGATACGGCAATTTTACGTAATGAATTTTGAACTTACGCGAAGTAGTTCTTTTTCTAATTGTAAACGAATATCCTCAGTAAGTTTAATCTTTTGACTTAAAACCAGATCTACGCGAGTCGCTTGATCTCGGAGACTTTTAATGGAATTCTTATATGTAGAATCTAAAGTAAGTCTTAAATTTACAGATCTCTGCTTGGCTGCTTCTGCATCAGTTAAACTTTCTCGTGTGTAATGTTCATAACTCGAAGGTGTCGATTGTCTAACGAGAAAGAATTAATAATTTATACAAATTTCAAAATCTAATCTAAATTAATGCTAATTGTAAATTAAAACGTTAATTCTGATACATACCCTGCTGGAAATCTTGTAGCTCCGAGTTTCCACAAGATAATGGGAGAATCATTTTTCAGTTGTATATTGCGGGAATCAATGTCATAAGCATCAGTTTTATCAGTCCAATCCATTTCCATTCTTACTTTTGCTGCCTTTAATTCGATTAATTGCATTTCTATATGTTCCCGAGTTCTACAAAGTAAATCGCGTATTTCTGAGCAAAGTGCTACCTCCTATAACAATTAATATGTATTTGCTACTATACGTATGTATATTATTACTACAATTTTTTTTTTCTTTATACATTTACTATGTTATTAACGATATTAACTTTGGTAAGCTCTTCCTCTACTTCATCTCTAATAAGGTCAGACTCTAGTCGTTTTGATCGTAATTGTAGGAATTCGCCAGCGATAGATTCTGGAACTGTAAGGAGTGACAAAGAATGCTTTACTCGTCGATGTTCAGCTTCCAATAATTCTATCTCTTTCGTGATTTCAAGTATTAAATGTTCTAATTCAGTTTTCCAACGACATACTTCGTTTGCACGATTTTTTAAATTATCTGTCGATTTCAACTGTATCTTATCTGCTTCTTTATACGATCTTTCGACACATCGTTTTGCATTATTTATAGCAAGTCTAAAATATCATGCTTTTTATTATTATTTGAGCTAATAATATATCACGTCAATGTACAGGTTTGTTTGCGTACTGTGCTTCTTGAATCTTTTCATCCGATTGTTTAAAAAATTTCTGATTATGAGCTCTCCATTGAGGTGCTCCAAAGCTAGTTACAGAATATCGATCAACAACTGGTCTAACTCCCGTTAAACCATCTTGAGGTGTAAAATTTACACGACCGGTTGCCCATGGACCAATCGCTTCCATTCGTTCTTCTGGTTGCGCCGGAAGCTCATCTCCTGGTTGAGGAAAATAAAGAGGCGGTCCGTCGCTTTTTTTAGTATAATCTATCCTTGGACAAGGCTATATAAGTTATTTTTTAGAAAAAATGCTCAGAAACTCATTTGAAACAAAATAGTAAAATCAATTACTTCTCTCGATTCATGTAGTAAATAATATAAAAGTTACATAAGTGGTTATCTTAAACTAAAATTTACCGTATCCTGGACTTCGTCCAATTTAGTCGAATCTTGTTCAGTATTCATGTTGAATGTTTTCCTAATAAATTACTACTAAATTTCTACAGCTCTCGAGATTGCATTAACACAAATTTCTGTTTTTATTACGAATGATTTTCGTAAGACAGTAACTATGCTGTCAATATATCCACAGAGAAGTAAACGAAATTTATTGATTTAATACTTCGTAGCAACGAGATATTTTCTTTGTCGAGTAATTAAATGACTTCGGTAATGATTTAGCAAAAGTTATTGAAAGATGATTGAAAATATCGTTTCTATATATAAATAGCGTTTCAATGAAATATAAAATGTTATAAACCACAAGAAGTATTCTTTTAAATACGTTGATTTATCAATTTAAATAATGAGATTATGTAGTTTTATACCTTATAGATTACCGAAAAATATTTATTATAAAAATGTAATCGCGTGCGTTTGAACATCAATATATATAGGTACATATATAGATATGTGTGTGTACATATTTATTTCAGATAAAAGTATGAGCAGATGTAACCTTATCTCAAATAACTATGCTATTTAACTAATTCTTGTGTCAAAAACCACAATTATAAATAATATATGTAGCAATATAAATATTTATTACATAAAAAACAATAGATAAACGTTTTAACAAAAATATGTAGCAATAAATCATGTCTATTGTAAAATATTGTTTTCGTTTATGATAAGTATTTTGTATCTTTAAATACATATGTATGCAGTTAATTGACTTCGAATAAAGTTAGGAGGTTCGTTCTCGTGATAATATTTGATAACAACAAGAAGCAGTATTTAATGCGCTGCTCCATATATGTTGAATTATTTATTGATAGTACGGTGACTACCGCTGAGTGCGTCTGACGAGATACATCTGCAGAAATGAATCGTAAAATGCCGGATATTAAATATACTCAGGTAAATTGTTTAGCTGTAGAAGATATAAAAATTAATTTTTATAAGAAGAAACATATAACCTTTAATCATATCTTATAAAAATTATACATACGTAGTCTATATCTTATATTCTGACAAATGATCATAGATGTTGACACCAGAATAGTAATAAGAACAATAATAATGAAACTTATATTAACATTAATATCACATATTTTCAGTTATTTATAAATAATGAATTTATGGATTCAGTGAGTCGTAAAAAGTTTCCTACTATAAATCCAGCTGACGGTACTGTTATTGCAGATATCTCTGAAGGTGATAAGGTATTATACTTTAATTTTGTAATCTTCATTATATTATGGAAAATTTTTTATATCAAATATTAGGTTATCTTAAATATTTACTTTCTTTAATATAGGCAGATGTAGATAAGGCAGTTGCAGCTGCAAGTCAAGCATTTAGTAGAGGATCAGATTGGCGAAATATGGATCCATCTGTTCGTGGAAAACTTATGAACAAAGTATATTATTTGTTTTATAATTGAATAATATTTTTAATAAGATTTATGTTAACATTTTTATATTTAATTATAATATTTGGATGTATATAGTTTGCAGATCTTATTACAAGAGATTTGGAATATATTGCCACTCTTGAAGTCTTGGATAATGGAAAAACATACTCAAATGCAGTTTCCGATATAGAAGCCAGCATAGATACAATTCGTTATTACGCTGGATGGTGTGATAAGATTTTTGGAGACACTATTCCAGTAGGTATGTTTAATATTTGTAAGTAAACGAGCAGTGTTTCATAAATGCTCATGTACAATATTTGTTATTTAGATGGAAATTTTGTTTCACTTACACGCAAGGAACCGATTGGTGTAGTAGGTCAAATTATCCCTTGGAATTATCCTTTTCTTATGTTGGCGTGGAAATGGGGTCCAGCATTGGCTACTGGGTGTACTATTGTTTTGAAGCCAGCTGAACAAACTTCTTTAAGTGCCCTTTATGCCGCAGCACTTGCTAAAGAGGCTGGATTTCCACCCGGTGTTATAAACGTTATTACCGGTTATGGTCCAACAGCTGGTGCAGCTATCGCCGAACATCCAGGAATTCAAAAAGTTGCATTCACTGGGTCTACAGAGGTATCTTGTATATATCGTTAATTATTATACTAATTCACAAAGCTATATTAACATTTGGTATATGATTTATAGGTTGGTCATCTGATAATGGCAGCTTCTGCTAAGAGTAATCTTAAACGTGTTTCTCTTGAACTAGGTGGCAAAAGTCCATTGGTTATTTTTGATGATGTTGACAGTATGTTGATAAAACACTTATTAAATTATTAGCATATAACAGTATAAGAGAATTAATAAGTATGTACATTAACTTCTAGTCGAAAAAGCAGCTGAAATTGCTTATAATGCGATATTTGCGAATCATGGACAAAACTGTTGTGCCGGTTCACGTACTTTCGTACATACTAAAATTTATGATCAATTTGTTGCCTGCGCTAAACAATTAGCGTTGAAAACAAAAGTCGGTGATCCTTTTGATGCTGAAACTCAACAGGGACCACAAGTTGATCGAGAAATGTTTGATAAGGTTTTAGGTTTAATTAAATCAGGAAAGGAAGAAGGAGCTGTATTAGAAGTTGGTGGAGAACGTCACGGCAATGTTGGTTATTTCATTAAGGTATAATTTTTTAAGTGAATGTTTTTTATATCATTTGTTTTTTTTTTTGTGTGACCATCTTAATGTTAATTTAAGCCTACCGTTTTTTCAAACGTGACTGACGATATGAGAATTGCAAAAGAAGAAATATTTGGACCTGTTCAATCTATTTTAAAATTTGAAACAATGGATGAAGTTATCGAACGTGCAAACAATACAAATTATGGCCTTGCAGCTGGTGTTCTTAGTAAAGATATTGATAAAGCTTTGACGTTTGCACAAGCAGTACAAGCTGGAAGCGTTTGGTAAAGATTTCATAGCAATTCTGTATTCGTTATATGTATGTTTGACAGAGCTTAATGGAACTTTACTTAAAAAAATTATCGTCGAATAGGGTAAATTGTTACGATGCTATCACGCCTCAAACTCCCTTTGGAGGATTCAAACAGTCGGGAATAGGTCGTGAGCTGTAAGTTTGTCAGCATTTAATCAAATGACTTTGAAACAAAATATACATTGTTACCTTTATATTTTAGTGGCGCAGAAGGGTTAAAAGAGTATCTTGAGACTAAGACAATATCTATTAAAGTGCCAACACGTAATTAAAAATATTATGTATGTATTTTATTACGTATCGTTAAAGTTTATATAAATCTATATTTTAATAAAATTATTGCATATATTTTCAAAATCCATTTACAAATGTACGTAAACGTATATAGGAATTATCAATGAACTAATCGTTAATAAAATAACAATGAATAAAGAATCAAACTTTTAACCACATGATTCAAACGATATCTTTATTAAAAACATAAATAATATATTTAATATATTATTATATATGAGTTCTAACATGGTAGTAATCTAATATTTAAATACATCAAAATCATTGACACATATACGCCAAAGTTTCAATATCTTTTATACAGAAAAAATCTGTTTGACTATCTAATCATCTGGTGGAATTCCCAATTCTTCGTCAGACCACTCTATTGGACGTATTTCAGGGAAGTGACCCTAAATGTACAAGAATATAAATCGAATATTTAACATAAAGTACAAAATATGTGTGTGTGCATTATATAGTATAAAATGCAATAAAATATATCAAATACAGAAAATTATTCATTTAAGTATCTTGTATTTTAAAAAATACTAATTATTGCAAAATAGCTTTTCAAATAAAGTATGCTGACGATAATCATATCACTTACAGTAATATGCTCATAATCGTGCCACGCGTTCCAGAAGATCCACCACCATACCATTCCGCCAACGCATTCAGCTATTATTTTCCAATTTCTTTTAGGTTCGGTCACTGTACGATAGGCCCAACTAAAAATATTTGATAATTTAAATCAATTACTTCTTTGAGACAATGAATTCACGATGAGTTCTTAGATGTGCTTGAGATAGGATACATTATACATATTTATTACATATAAATTATATGTATGACATATTATTATGTGTGTGTATGTGTATGTGAATAATTCCTATATTTCTGAATATATTATAAATATTAAAAATTTTACGGTAAATACAAGAGTACACAAATCTAACCTCATTTCAAATAGAGGTTATGTAATATATTTACCATTTACGAATCTGTTGTAAATTCACTCCAGTCTGTTTTCTTCCATTTAATTCATATATGTTTCTCAAAATTGATGGACCACGCGACAGCAACATTTTCCAGCTGTTATAATTTCAATCAATGATCTTGATTCCCGTTCACGGTAAGACCATCCCTACTGAGGATGCTAAGATACTGATACAACCATGTAAAATTAAATAGTATTTCTACCATATACATATGTATATATGCATACTCACCTACTACATATAAATTGCTCCTTTGCAAAATTGTACAAAACGGTATTTTTATACTTTTTGCATAAAAATGTATCAATTCTGTAATTAATCAATTAACTGCGTATACACATTAACCGTACCGAACTAAAGTTTCAGATTGACACACGTCGAACGCAGTTAGCTGGTTAAAGGGTTTTAATTTGTTAAAATATTTAGATTTACTATATAACATCCAGACTGCAATATTTTAGGTCTGAGTTTCTCTTTTCGAACAATTTCGAAGATTTTTCGCGGAAATGAACGATTTTTAAAATTCGTCCTTATAAACAAGGTTTTAACTTCAGGAATCTGCGTTACCGGCCGCCTCACAGTGACCGGAAATTAAAAAATGACCCAAATCTAAACCAATACTCACGATTCGAATCCATGCAGAGTATAAACCATACGGTAAGTTAAGATTATCAAATTTAAAAAAGTGCTCGTCAAAATTCGCGAGGACGTCACACAACGACAGGTTGACCGAAACTTTTTACACCATATTTCCGTGAAAAACGACGCTCATTTTTGGCTTCAGCGATCCTACAAAACCGTAGGAAATGTTATTTTAGATAAGATACTGCGGTAAGATCCTATTTTTTAATAGTGTAATATTTTGGACGCTATTAGTGCATTTGAAAGACATAAATAAGAATTCAGTTCATCTTTGCAAAGTCGATAACAGCGAATGTTCGTTGTTGTAGACTTAACTTAAAAAATAGAATAAACGTAGTCATTGCAAGCTTTTTGTAATAGATATCGTTTGTTACAAAGTCATTTGGTCGCTAAGAAACAAATCATGCGATGATCTGTTCTTTTCTCACCTTGGTATTTCAATTTAATCAAAATCAAATTCTTGATAACTCAAGGTCTTGATAAAGCGATATTTTCTTCGTGCGTAATATTTCTTCCTCTCATTTCCTGCCGTTTCTTTTTACGTACTAATCCTATAAATAAATATGTTACAGATGAAGTACGAGTTTCATTCACATCTGGTTATTTAGCACTTACATGTCAAGTACGCAAGATAAGGGCTCGTATTTAGAATTCTATGATTTAAAGAAAATAATCAAAGGAAATTGAATTGCACTTTTATACAACGTCATTAATTTTTCCGTAGCTTTAATTTGTTTCAGGAACCATTGTAAGATCAATGGATTAAGACTAATATCTCACGTACTATCCATTTCCTTATCACATTTAGATCCTTAAATGTGATAGATATAGATAAGTAGAAACTCGAACCATTAATAAGGATTTAGCGAATATCGTGCGAGATTATCAACAACGATGCACGAAGATAAATTGGAATATCGTTACCCGTTTTTGGTTTTCAAACTATTCCGAATAACTTTATTCGCAAAAATTAAATTTTTTACTCTCCTATGTAACGAACCTGGCTTCGACTGTCTTTCGTCGTAACTATTTTTTTTTTTTTTTACGAGATTAATTTAAGGCTACTTAACAACTGATGAAAGTCGTTCAAACATATCAGATGCGAGATACTCGCCATTACGGGTGAAACGAGCGGGCTCGAAAAAGCGAGGGTAGTCTCGCAGTTGAGTCCCGAGCAAGCTGACTCTCATTGGTCTATCGCAGGGTTTACGATTCGCGATTAACCATCTGGTTCACGGTAGCAACCCCTGAAGGTATACACGTCATTGGTCCTCCTATCGTAACTTCTCCCCAACGTGCGCCCTAATAAAAGTTTTATAGTGGCTTCCGACCAATATCTTTCCTCGACAAAACGCGATCTTCCAAGTACTATACCTGGATTCGTTACAGCGATCGTGTATAAAATATGTCTACGTACGTATTTTTTAAATGAATTATGATTATATTACAATAAAAAAAATGGTGATTTGCGAGAACCTAACGGGTTACCCATACTTTTTATTTTCTACTAGTATAAACTAAATGTTTCTCACTCTCGTGGCGGATTAACGCGACATATTCGCGAGGACAATCGTGCGAATTGAATTATAACCGACATACAGATATGTCTATCGTGATTTAGAGCCGCATATGTGCAAATTTACTTTACTCGTGCAAAGCAGTGGATAATACGTAGCGTATCGTACGAAAGATACGAGATCGTAAAAGAATATTCGTTAAGAAAGCGATAAACGAGACGAATAAGATAAATTTGTACATACAACGGGTCCATAGAGTCCTCTTGTAAACGCGAATCAAACGTTCTTCATTCTTGTGGAGTAAAACCTTATATCGAGATCGAAGTCGAATTATTACGCGCTCGTGCATGCATGACGTGATACCGCATCCTGATTGTCGATTTATAATTTTACTATCGCAATGGTAGACTGGTGTTTACAGGCGTTCTCGAGAGACCGGAATTTATTGATGATCCGTCGAGGGGCTCGCGGTACGTTTTACGATACCACTTGCAGGATTTTTATCTAGCCACCCGGCAGCTTTTATCATTTGAAAAACGCACCGTTTGCTGTTTTTCCTTTATCGTCCAATAAACTCGGTTCAATTGCAAATTCCTGGCTACGCGAAATGTTCTTCCGTTATCCGTCGCACTCCAAGCGGAGGAAACGATGTTCGTTCTGGCCACCCATTTGTCGGATAGTCTGTTTAGCGAGGGAAAAAGTATGGATAGACTTTAGTCGTGCTCGTTCCGACGCTTATCGTATGTAGAGACCCTTTGCTTGTTTGGAGAACGTTGTCAGAAAATGACTAAACGGATCGATAGCTATTCTCCCTGTAGAGAACGATTCAATGCGAAATCCATTACAAAGGATAATCGAAGAGATCATAGATCGGTACGAGAAGCACCGAATTATCCAACTTGCTCTGAATTATATACATGGCGGCCTATGTGCATAAGAATAATCGTAACTTTTTTATCATAACGAAAGGAAAAGATGGTCAACTTCGTTTCACTTTTTTCGTTTCACTTTCTAAGAAGAAAAATACTATGTCAAGCGTCACCAGCAGAAAACTCGTAGGTCGTAGACGTACCGAGTAATCTTTACGCATAAACAAATTCCCTTTTCGTCCGAAAACTTTAAAAATTAATTCAACAACGTAGGTCCAGCCCACTGTACCTATCTGCGTGACAATATCTCCTTTACCGACGAATTTTCACACTTGCGATCTTACCTTTCATTTCCATATGGTATTAGACACGGCGTTTCAATATCGTTTCTTCGATTACTCGTCCCATTGAATTGCAAATAAATTAATAAATACAGGCGATCGGGCTTTCAATGGTTGACGCCGAGTAGAAAGCATCTTGCGTCGCGTCGGTCGGCCACGTTATCTCGAGCACACCCTTCGCGATAGTTTCACCCTCTTTTCGTACCGCCCCTTCTATTCCCAGCGTGAGCGTTTCACGAGGATTATATCAAAAGCTAAAGAGTGTTACCATGGATACACGAGCAGCCATGTTGGTCCAGGGGCGTGAGAGACGGAAAAGCCCTATGAAAAATTCGATAATTCCGGGCTGCCTGGAAATGGCGATGTATCTACTCGCGAGACTCGTTGTCCGAGGAATTTTCAGATAAATGTAATTAAAAGTAGGAAGCAAAGTATCTTGTCACGTTGCGTTTCCTATTCCGGTCGAAGCGATATAAAAATGTTTGACTCGCTCTAAAAGGCGTAAAAACGGAAGCCTACTCGCGACCGATATTCAACTTATGTTTTAAGAACGTTTTAAACGTTGACCTTGTGTCGTAGAACGTACGCAATCGTTTCTCACTTGGTCGCTCGAACAAACTTTTGTACGTGTTGATTTACTTATTTTCCTGACCGGTGAAAAGACATCGCCCCGCTTAAGTAGAAAAAGATCGTCGCGAATAAGATTTCACCAATCACACGCGATAAATGGCAAAAAAAAAAAAAAAAAAAGAAGAAAGAATTGCGAGTACATTTGGTGTTTTGAGCGTAGCAAACGTTACGCAACACGCGTCCAACTGAACCGCAGAATCGAAGCAAACTGGTACCGAGGAGAATCGAAGACGAAAACGAACCCCCGAGAAAAAGATAAAAAAGATAATAAAACGGAGCTGAGACGAAGCCGTAGCTAAAATTGTAAAATATAATACGGAGATGCACTCTTTGAGGTACAGGTAGAATATCGCGACGTGGAATTCCTTCCACCAAAGGATTTAGATGAATGGACGGTCGGAGTTATGTTTTTATTGCACCTGTATGACGGCTACTCCGAAAACTTCCGATTGAAAGGAGAGGTGCAGCTGGAACTGAACGCAGCCGAGGCGTGTAAGAATATCCGAAAAACGTCGAAAAAACATATAATTCTTCTGATTGTGAAGAAAATCGGACAATCGTACGGAGTTTGAGAATTTTTATCGAAAGATGTTCTACCTGAGCGCACGATCGAAACGCCAAGTAAATATCGCATTAGGATCGAGTTGCTAAAAACCAAGTCGCTCTTTCGATGTACGCGACAGAGGAAAGTTAGAAAGATAGAGAGGAAAAACGCGTAAGTTTTCAAAGTTGAATTATGGTTGACAAGAACGATGAATAGTTATAGCGTGTACGCCGCGATAGGCGACCGTTATCAAGGAGATAAAAAACGTTTGATAGGAAAATTCGTAACGCTCGACAAATATACACGTCGTACTCGGTCGACTTGTTGAGCGATTGACCAACCGGTACTCGTCCAAATGACACGCTGTCATCTCTCTATGTAACGCACAGTTAGAATGAAAACGAAGGAAAATGCGAGGGCAAGGACTTTGCGAGGATCAAGGAGAAGATGTTGGACGGGAGCGTGTAGTTTATAACGGTCTTCTTTACACGCTAATATCTTCCGTTTCCTTGGAAACGATCGCGGAACGCGTTTCTTCTTGAGCAGTAACGTCCGCCAATATGTCTCCCCTACAAGCCTCAGGGTGGCAATCGTCGCCTCCGTACGCTACCGATGTGGCAACAGCTGCCGAATCGTCAGTTGGTTCGACCGATGCATCCGGAGGACCGATAAGAGCAACATTCGCCTTTCTTTCGAGACGTCAATCGCGCGTTTTGTCGTACCGTTCGTCCATTGGAATCGCGATTGGACGTTCTCGAAGTAAGTTTATAAGCTACGGTATTTCACGATTGTATTTTCTCTACGACAACGCGTGTTGCGTCTTTCAATGTCGATGTACGCGAAACGTTTTATTAGAGCACGTGACTTCTATTCCTTATTTTTATTCATTAGCTTCGTGTGTTCTTCATTCTTCGTCTTCCGAATAAATTTCAGATAACGCGAAGATACACGAAGTTATTTTGCGAAAACGAGCTACGTTTCAAGGATAGGATAATGCTAATTTTTCCGTAGTATCTATATAACCGCGTACAAATATATTCGTTGCAGATTTAAAGCGCGTGGAGCAACTCTTGTCATTGTATTTTTCTTCGCGCTTTAACGGCTCGCGATTATGGCGATCAAGTTCAGAGACGTTGCCAAAGCAATTACTTTCGCTCGTCTAAGTACATGGTTGTCCAGCCGGTCATCAATCATCGCTTCATAAATCTAGCGAGATCCCAGCGTATTATTCGACAAAACCCGCAAGAAGATCGTAAACGTAACACCAATGGAGATTAGTTTACATCGTGATCGCGGTTTCTCGCATTTTGTTGGTCGAGGGACTGTTATCGTTGTTTAGAAATTTTCCTCGTGTTATTTGTGCAAGGCCTTTGCACGGAACACGGTTGCGTCGTGAAAAGAATAAGAATATTTTGCAAATAAAGAAACGCTTCGTTTGTATCACGGCACTTTACTGAATTTCTCAAATTTCGCACTATCGGTTTTAGTAGCTCGATCGCCGTTTGTGTATTTGTTCCAGTAAGATCAATTTCGTGAATTTTATCTCTTCTGGAAACGAGAAATACCGGCGATCTTTCCATCTTTAAACGTTTCTCTCTATTATGTAAATAATCGCAATGAAGACAGAGTCGAGAAAACTGCGTGTTTTCTGGACGAGCCGAGAAGAAGCCAGAAAGCTTGTGCTTACCAACATATTCGAGTGGACTCGATATTTTCGGTTCGTAACGTTTTATGAATGGTAATAACCGGCAACCCTTAGAGAACGTTACAGCTTTTTCTTTCGGAGAAATCCATACAGCGCGTTCTAAGAGCTCGATGCTTCGTTGTAACTTCGTTGTCGAGAGACCTTTGTTGCCTAAAATTGTAATTTATTTATTGAAATTTAACTCGATTCAGTTTATACTTGATAACTTAAAAAGCATTTGGTATTTACACAGGCAGAAACGTTTCATTTCCGAATATTATTAAAAGTTATAACATATTTGAACATAAATCAACGTAACAAAAAATTCCTCGTACGATCAAATATATTAGACGCGTCTATCTGATATCTAACAATGTACGTATAACGTTACATGGTGTATAACGCGTAAGGATATTTCGAATTAGATTTATTAAAAGATCTTAAATTTTCTTCATTGGTTATATTTTAATTCGCGTAGCATAAATATGCACGCTAGATCTGTATCTATGCTCTATATATTTAATAATATAACGTAGAAAATACATATGTAGTTTGCGAATGGTATTAGAGATCTATATTATCGACTGTTCGCTGCGCAGAAAAGAAGTTTGGGAGAGTCGTCGTAAGAGGGCAGACGCGTAGGACGCGTGCTACCTACGTTACCATCGTTTAAAAAAGGCAATAGTAACCTGTTATAGAATGCCTTAGAATCCTTCGAAGATACTTGTAGTCCGTCCAACGAGACGAGGCAGTAAACGTAAACAAAACTTGATTGCAGCCACGGCAATCAAATTTTATCTACGTTTACTGTCTCGTCTCGTTGGATAGACCGTGTACACACGTATTTACAACGATTTCAAACGATCGAGGATCGATGAACGTAAGTCAGACATATTTGTTTATCCTATAAATGATATTATCTGCAATATTTTGAATTAACAAATATACACGCATCTCTTTCGTTATTCATAGAGTTTTAGCGCTCATAGAAGTAACGATATTCGACGTAACCAGTTAATTCACGTTAGATTGTAAATAAAAGTAGTCGTTTTTCCAAACATACAGGTTAGAAGATATCGCATAGTACGAGGTATCGATGTTCCACGCAACGTCGCATTCCAAGTCACGGAGTAGTCGTAATGTTTGCTTTTCCTCGTTCGACGAATTTCACGAGCGTCGTTTCTACTTGGAGACGGCGCGTATGGAAAAAAGGCAACAAGGCTAACGGCGAAGGTTGACCGAAAGGTACGAACGACGGAGCTTTTAAAGCTGCACCGCGTATTTGTTTGCGAGCCGTGTTAATTCGTCGAACAAATAACCGGCGACGGCCCTCGGACCACGAACGATTCGAAGCCGTTGCAAATGATCAGTTCCTCGCGGGCAATACGTGTAACTGCATTGCGTCTCACAGTTCCGTCGCGTAACCTTTGAAAAAAGGCAAATCGACGCTGCTTCGTGTTGGGTGCAGTGATGTCTCAAGCAACGCTTGGTGTCGCTTCGTGTCGAGTATACGTTAGTTGCTCGCGATGAATTATCGAGGTACTTTCTTGCTAACCTTTTTCCTTTCGTACATTACTTACCCTCTTATCTCTCCTTTCTGTTTCCGTAATGTCCGTCATGAATTTTACAGTCACGGTGCTAAGATTTATAATCTTCGGAGCGTTTCGACGAATCAAAGTTCGTAGCGGTAACAAGGCGAAGCAACGCCGATCTTTAAATTACAACTATCTGCTCACTAGAAGAGAAAGGAACGCACAGGTTTCGTATTCGAAAGCGAATATTTATACGAATATTATACGAACGTCGCTCGACTACGAATCGAAAGCGTGTTACAAGCAGCGATTTCTTTCAGTTCGATCTCGAGTCGGTTTTCATCGGTTTACTCGAGTTGCTCGACGGCGAAGCTGCCTCCGTATCGCAACAGCCTGTTCGATCGAGGTATGTTTTTCGACGCTCTTTGTAAATGTCGCCACTCCGATAGACGAAGTTCGTTCCGCGACGAAAACGTGTCGCGTGGTTATCGAAATTACGCGAGCCCGTAAATCCGGCGAAATACAGCTAGAACCGCGGAAAAGAACAACGAAAGAAGTGGATACGCGCGGAATTTTACGATGCCTCGCGGCCGTGTCGGGAATCGACGAAGAAAACTGCCGCGTCGCGCTATAGGGGGACCACGCAAGCACGCTGTTTTTATAATACACGTTAAATAACTTTACGAGGCCTCAAGTATCGTGGCAAATTGATTTCGTAACGACAATCGCGGAATTAACGTACGATAAAAGTATCATGATGGCAATTAAGCGGAGCACTTGTTTAACTGTGAACCGCTGACGATGGTTCAGTCTCGCTTCGGAGCGCCGAACGAACGATACGCAAACAGTATTCGATCATTTTAATTTCGCCGTGACGTTCCGCTTGCCATGGCGTCGATCTTCTTCCCCGTCGCTTCGATCCACGAGAATCGGAGTTGCGCCTTTTCGCGAGTTTCGCATTTGTGTTTCCCCTGCGAATTCCACGTTTCCGACATTCTACGCGAGCTACTCTCCTGCATTTTCCTCTCCACTTCTTTTCTACCAAGTTTTTACGAACTTTTACGAAGTTACATAAACACGGTACGAAATTTCTCTATGAACTTTCTCAAGTTGTTTAGGGACCGCGAGGTTTTCGAGTCGAGACGCAAAACAGCGATACGCTGAATGTTCGAATTTACCTACGAACACGCGCAACAGCGAAAGTCATCTCATCGCTTGCGTAGATATCGAAACGAAACGTGGTGACAGAAGCGAATCGGAACGACGCTTCTCTTGTCCGACAGCGGGATTTTGCACGCGCGTGGCGCTTGTGTATACAACTATTAAGTGCTTACATTTATGCCTCTCATAATTGGCTTCGTTAAATGAAGAGAGTGACTGAGGAATTAGCTTGCCGGTAATAACCCGGCTATTTATTAACACGTGAAACGAGACGTTATAGGTCTCGCGAACGAATACGTCTGACACACGAGGTGAACGTCTTCTTTGTTCCGCTTTCTTTGCATTTTGTTCGTCCATGTGACCGTGTCGCTGTCAGCGACCATACTTTTCGTTAACTCACCGCTGCATCTTGTTCTCTTCGTTGTGCGGAGAAGATGTCGCGCAAATTCGATCGCTCTGCGTTAAAAAGCGACTCGAACGTCGCGAGATCGGCGATGGAGAAGAGGGATGTTCCAAATATACGACGAAGCGTGTATTAGCTTTCTTAGGAAGGGTTTCAGAGTGACGGAAACGTTTTCTTTCACGCTGAATCGCGTTAGTTTTCTCGTTTGCTTTGGATTTTCCCCGGCTTTTCCTCCCAACGATCTCTTGCTCGAAAACGGTATCGTTTGTTGTTTCGTCGAGAAAAAACTGACCTGCTGGCCTACATTCCATCCTGTTTTCACTTCCTGCCGCTATAGAAGGATTTTATGAGTTCGAGAAAAAAGGATCCTCCGACTCAAAGATTTCGCTGTTCTCTTTGTGTCTTTTCGACCGAAAACATTTTATTTCGTGCATTCGGTGGTCGAGAAACAACGAAGACGATACGCGGAACGAGATAACGGCACGGATTTAAATCTCTCGCTTTTGCACCCCGTCTAAGTATTAGAGGGAGACCTCTAAGAAGGGGAGGAATTAAACGACGAATTTTGACCAACGATGAAAATTATATATTCTACGTTCGAAATCCTTAGCCGCGTGTTTATTCTAAATATTTTGGAAAAAATGTAACGCGAGACCAGGGAGGGAGAATCAAGCGAGGAGTTTAGGCAGCCGAAAAATGTCTTTCATCTGGAAGGTAACGACGACAGGGACACGACGGTGTTCGCCCCGAAACACCGACATTCCACGCTCGTGGAATGCGCGGGTGAAACGTTGAACCGCGCTCAATCCGCAGAAGAAAAAGCGTGATGGGCGAGGGTGGGGATTTAGGAAGAGGTAGATTTACTATCAGACGGATTTCATTCCTCGAGGGTTTAGGCTTTCCAAGCAATCCTATTACCAAAGTCAAACGTGATTTAGGATCTTGGCCTTACGCCGCCGCTCACCATGAAACACCATGGGCGTTTCGTATCTCCTCGGGACAGATACCAACCGCGGTGCACCGGAGTTCTCCAACCAGCCGCCACTATGGGCGTTTTCAGGACCGTAGAAGGGATTAAATTTTCAAAGCACTCGCCGATACCAGTCCGTTCCATTTTAACCGCGGACGATATGGAGAACCGGAGCTGGAGCCAGTTTTCGAGAAAATGGCGACGCCGCAGCTTCTACCATGGAAACCAGTGAAATATGATTTTCGATACGAGAGAAATTATTTATGGTTCTACCTCGCGGTCTTGGCCAAGCACGACGTTCTTTTTCTTTCTGTTCTTTTTCTTTTTTTTTCTTTTTTTTTGAAGCTGAACAGGGAACGACGTCCACTCGGAGGACTACATCGGCATACGGAAATACACCAAGTTCTCGAGAATCACGGGATTTTTAAATTTACAGTGATCGTTCCAAGAGAAAGGACATAAACGTTAAAACGAATCATCGACGGCGTTGATGGACCGTTATCGGTCCGTAAAGCTATCAGGTTCTCGAGAATCGCGGAATTTTTAAATTTCCAACAAACATAATAAAACAGAAGCGTACGGAATGTCAAATCGAATGGACAATGGGAATAGAAAGCGAAAGGATAGAGCAGGAACTTTTTACGCAAAGGAAACGGCTCTTAGAACAGAGTTTTTTTTCGTTTATAACGTCAGCGTGTCTATATAGATCGAAGTAAAGTAGACGTATCGATGTATATTTATCGTGGAATCGTTCTCGCTACGGCCCTGCTGCCTTCGTCCGGTTTCGAGACACGAGAGAACTCAAGAGCACGAGAACGATCGTGCGTCAGGTTCGAGAGAGCCTCGCTTATCCGTATTCGCCATACCCGCTATTATGTAGACGATAATGGTCCCCGCATAAATATTCACGCTGGCGATGCCCATAAATGCTACCGCTGTATCGTGTTGCTCGTATACTATGCACGACGCAACGACGTGTGCGTCGACGATCTTCGAGGACTTGCTGCAGCGTGCATCGCGCGGACCGGGCATCCTGGATTCAACGTTGACGATCAGGACCATCGATCACGCGGTCGGAAATGGTATCCCTGTCTCGTTGTCGCGTTCTTTATACCGTTAATCGAAGACGTTTACACGTTTCGAGACATCGCTTCGTTCTAATTAGTCCCAGCTTGTGTTTTACGTAGTGACGTTTTTTCTTTTTTTTATGAAAATGATTCTCTTCCTAATAGATACGACCACTCTTAAATTGAAATTACCGAACGACAGAGTGAACGAACGTTTGACGACCGGACAAAGAACAGATATTCCTCGTTTCTGTCGTGTTGGCTCTATGACGCAGATCTTTCTTCGGAGAAAAAATTTATCGAACGTGGCAGAGGATCTGGCTGAAATTTATGGCGGATCATTTCGCAGAGATTTGCTCATCTACTCCGCGGGTACCTTGGACGAACGATCGGCGACGATCCCTCGGCAGTTTTCGGCATTTCATCCGATCTTCCACGGGGAGTAATCCCTCGACTGATCGTCGGAGCCGCCCTCGAGCTGCCTCGCCACAGGAACACGGGCAACGGGATCCACTTACACAATTATCTACTCGCGGGATCTCCTTGACGGCCAGTCGCTCATCGTTTTACTGCTCGCTGCTCTCTCACCTCCTCTTTTTTTAAGATTCGTTTTTCAACCGGCTTTTTAACGTCTCGTCCTTCTTCGCGCGGGCCTTTTTCATCTGTCCCGTTTACCGTTTTCTTCTCTCCGATGCTCCTTCGTTTTCTCCGGAACTTCGCTTCGTCTTCTTAACTATTCCACCGATTCTCCAAGTTGCTCTTCCGTTCTAGATCTTACGCCTCGTTCGCCCTGGAATTCGGGCGACCCCATCGACCAGAAGGATATTTCGAGTCGAGCGAATAATAAAATCATCGATGGTTTGGATGTTTCGCGTTAGCATTCGAGCAAGTTGGCTAATTCAGAAAACGCGTCGGTGCTATAATACGAGAAGCTTCTCGCAGGGGCCTTAAAACTCGTCGATTGTCTTCTGCGGTTAAAAATCGTAGCTCTGCTCGTCTCGGAAGAGCGGGCTGTTACTTTTTATCTTCACAATTTTGAAACGAAACAGAGGAGCCAGAAAGTCGAGGCAAAGATTCAATTACGCAGTCCCGTCTCTCGTCGAGTGGGTCGTTTTTCAATGGAATCTCTCAACCGTAGATAAGGAGCTTTAACGATCTTATTCCGTCTAGGAACACCGCGCTCCGTTCTAGCGAAACGAGCATTAAAGCGACACACCCGGCAACAGCGATTCGTGGTCCTCGATGAGAACTGGTTTTCGAATAATTTGTAATGGCGACTGAAAGCAAGCAGAGTGGGTGGGATTTCGACTTTTCCACTGCCCCTCGTTCCTCTTATCCCGTGGGAGTGGCGAACTATTTTACCCGTAGAAGCTACTTTGTCGACGACGTTCCAGCGTTCTGTTTCCTCTCTTCTTTCCATTCCTTTTTTTCAAACTTCAAAAGTGGCGGCAGGAAGACACATATGGCTTTGGTAATTCCTTTTCTCACGGACCATTTACTTTGAAATATTTACTATACATTTTTATGATCGAATACGTCACGGATATGCGGGCTGCTTCGAATGCTCCAACACCCGAGACACTCTGCTTCTTTTCGATGGTGCAAGGACTAGAAAACGGAGTGTCTGATTTGAAGTGGTGAAGAGATCGACGAAGAAACGGATGAAAGGCAGGATTAGTCGAATTTCGAGCGAAGCAAGTATTGGTCGATGATCAAAATGATTCGATACCAAAGATACTGACAATTGCAAGGCGCGAAGACGGAGAGAGATTAAAAGAAAGGGACTTTTCGCGTTAGCGTTGATATTCGTATCGCGACGATGTCTCTTTAGATCGATCTTATAAAAATCGCATTCTCAGAGTGTAAAAGGACGTTACGTGAGAGATGTCGTGTTTCAACGTGAAGACGCTATTGTCGAGCCTTTTATCTCAGCGCGTTTGAGCGCGAGTGAAACTGTCTCGACCACCGAGAAAATCCCAAACAACCGACAAAAAGGGTACGAGGAAATGCTGCCTTTGCTGCAGCCTTTGATGCTGGAAAGGAGGGAAAAAAAGGCTTTTCACCGACCGACCAGAACGTAATCCCTAGCAATAAACTAATTAAGGTCATCGGGAACCTTTCGACTACCTATTTTATTGCCGAATGGTCTTCGGGCTGACGGACGCTTCGAAATGTTTCCGGGTTAACCTCAAAAATCCCATCCCTTGCCCCCGCGCAAACATTTCACAAGAAGAAAACGAGCACTGACGTACAGAGATACGTAAAATTCGAAAGTTGTGACCGTTTCTTAACAGAAATTCTTCTTGGAACTACACTTATGAGAGACGCTTCTTGCAAATTTTTCTCGGTATGTCAAACTCTATAAAACAATTGGAAAAACTCGATTCCGTCTGTAAAATCTTCCTACTTTCGAACGGTTGGGCAAAAACTTGCACGTGGGAATACGCTGGTAGTAATGAGAACGTATTTAAAGATCTCGTTTAATTCGTTGGTACTTCTCATTAGTGTGCTAATGATATCGACACGCACAGCGTTCTCTTCTTTTGTAACGTTTGACTAAAGGCTTAAAGCCTTTTAAAAATTCGATTCAATTATCGTGGATATATCGACGAGGCTTCATCTGCTATTCGCATCCGCCGTGGTCCTCGAATTTTGTCTATCTCGGTCTCTCTTTAGTTTCAATCTAGCAGGCAGCTTAATATTACAAAGAAATCCGTATAAAATCGAAACGAGAAATCACTCGTATCGACATCGATCGATTCTTTCCTAAGGATTTCTCGTTAATAGCAAAATACGATTCGATCGAGAATTAGTTTACCGAACGAGTTGGTTCGAACGCGTGTGCGATGCATCCGACTTGGATATAGAACGTAAGAACGACAAAGGTGCAGGAAATGTAGCAAGAAAAAAAAAAGGGTAGAAACTCGAGAGAAAACGAGGTGAAATCGGGGCGGCGGTGGTTGGACGGCCGGTGGATTATTTTGTCGAACGAAGAAGGGCAGCCAGTCGTTTCCACGCAGCGCAGAGAAGCGAAACGAGAACAGGTAAAAACGTTCGCGGCTAACGCGGAAACCGGCGAAACTCGAATCGGTCGTGTGGAAAGACATCGTCGTCGTGTGGAACGTCGTCTTCGTCGCCGTGGTCGCCAAAATGATGGCTAGGAAGGGCTAAGTGAGACATCAACGAGAGGCGATAGTCGTCGGGGGAGACGTAGCTAGGTGTGGACATACGTGGAAGATCCAGAAGAGTGGCGCGTTTAAAAGGATTTACGACGACAACAAAAATAATCGTTTAACAGGAAGAGAGGGAGAAAGAGAGGCGGTCGTCCGGTGCTGGATGACCGGTCGAACGGTCACCGAGTGTCTATTGCCCATCAAACGACCAGTCGAACGAGCACGCTTCGGTTGGATCGACTTCCGTGAAACAATACTCGGATTGTCATTATGTCGGTGATTTAAAGGGCTGTTCGCTGCGTTCGTCAATCAGAATCTAAGGATGCACCGGACGTTTCCTTTCGTTCGTTCGATGCACGTTGCAACAAAACGTCGAGGTTCGTTAGCCGTTACTCGTGGTTTCGTTGTAAATTAAAAAGCTTGGCGCGTTAGTCCTCGTTCCTCATCCGTCGCGGCCGTTTTCTCCAACGAACACGGTTTATCGCAGTCCTTGCTTGTCGAATTAGGGCAAATCGAAACGTTCTTTATTTCTCTAATAAAATTGGGCAACGAGGATAGAAATATGTACGGAGCTATTCTTTGACACGATCTGGTAATAAATTATATAAATTAATATAATTTCTCGTCTATTCGGTAGCTAATTTGGACAACCAAGGACATAGTATCTATGCGTGAACGAAATAGAAGAGTAAAATTTCTGTATGTCGTTCTATGTCGATGGCCAGAGACCGTAATATTATTTTTGAACGCGTGAAATCGACTAAGATCCTCTTTTCTCGAAAATGGTCGCGTAGTTTTGATATCGTGTATTCCAATCAAAGAAAGCATTCGATATTTCTATCATCGGCATCTTCGATAGAACGATAAAATCGATCGCTGCAAACGGTCGAACGATTCCCGGGGTAAGGCGAACGTTATGGTGATGGTAAAATATTCTGGAATGCGGACGAGCAATCATGGCTGTCGTTTCCTCGATTTTGCGATCTTCGTGTTCGACACGAAGGGATGCAACGACGAGACGTAAGTACCAACGACGAGGTATTCAAGGGGTTGAATTGCGGCGACATTTCCTCGAGTGTTGTCCACGATTCTCCCTTAGCAATCTCCGTTTTAACAGTCGAGGCCGTTCGCTACGTGGCCCTGCTATAGCACTCTAAAAGGGCTGTTCCATATCGGAAAGTTGCGTCTTTGCGGAGTAAAAAGATATATTGTTACGCCTGATTTGATGTGACAATTCGTCGCGATCTAACGTCGTTTAACGCGCCCATTCGCGGCTCTTCGCCGCGATTTTTAACACGTCAACGCGTCACGTTTCCCGGATCCTTTCTCGAGATTCTCGAAACTATCGTTGCACGATGTTTGAATCACATGATAACGCTGTGGGTGTTTCGGTTAAAGCGACAAGGATAATTGCGTCGTAAAGCAACATGTAAAGTTACCCTTTGAGACAGCGCGTTATCTTTGCTCTTCAGGATTCAGTTTCACCATTGTCAAGAACATCCGATTACGAAGTAAAACGTAACGATTTGCATTTCAGAATCTGTCATTTTTAATCGATCAAACTTTCGTAGTATTTTTATTCCGCAGTGTAGCAATTTCTGATACAAGCCTTTCTTTAAAACGAGAAATTTCGTCTGCAGATAATAGGAAACATATTTTAGTACGGAGAACGGACGACTTTAATAGCGTATCCGGCTCGAAAAATAAAACCAATCAACGAAGAAGATATTTGCGTATTTCGACGACGTTAAATCTTATTTCGCGAAGATCCGATCAAACACGAACGGAATATAAAAGAGACGTAGCGGGTCCGTAGGAAATCTGGCGCGATCTTTCCACCAGACTTAATACGCACAATGTTGGTAGAATATCGCGTAGCCAAGAGGCAAGATTTACGAGAGGAAATAGAAGTTACGAAGCAACCCTTATAGGTCGCATGCGGTGCCGGTTTGCGTGTGCGTTTCTAATATCCGGAGTGTTCCCTCAGTTCGTGGAGCTAGCTTTTCGTCTTCCAGGCCCGGACGTTACTCGTCTCGCCCTATTTTATTCCCCCAGTCGTTACCGCCCTTAAGCATACAAATCCCACCCCTGCGTGGGATTGTTAAGACAAATCTTCCATCTCTTGTTTGACGTAACAATCTAGTCCTGAGCGAAACCGTACTCGTCTCTGAGGAATGCACGACGATATCTT
Source organism: Bombus impatiens (assembly GCF_000188095.3). Classification (NCBI taxonomy): domain Eukaryota; kingdom Metazoa; phylum Arthropoda; class Insecta; order Hymenoptera; family Apidae; genus Bombus; species Bombus impatiens. The sequence continues at coordinate 352,967 of NT_177925.1, read as the reverse complement.
CTTCGGAACGCTTTAAAAATTCTAACGAAATTCTGTACCGATTTAATTCGATTTACTCTTCGATGTAATTTACCCGATTCACCCCGTGTTATCTTTCTCCGGCTCTTTCTCAAGAAATCTTGCCAACTCGTCTTTGATTTAGGAGATTGTTTTCGTTTAAAATTATTTTTACGCGATTATCTCGGTAGAAGATGTTTCGAACGGAGAAGAATGCAAGCTAGAGCGAGGATAAACGATCTTTCTCTTGGATCGGAAAATGGATATCGCTGGATACATCTAATTGGTGTCGGTCATCCCCTATCGTGCGAAGGGGGACGAAAAAGAACGTGGCCGGAGTTATAACTATAAAACCAAGCGTCAAGCATAATAAACCCGACTCGTTAATGGTATCGCTAATAGAATCATTTCGCTCGTTCCGTATGAAGTAGGTCCTCGAACGTGGAGCGTCGTTTTCGCCTTATCTTTCGCTTCGTTCCTCCTGTTTTCGCGATAAGATGAAAGCTACTTTGCTACGGAATTCGCTGACGATGCGAATCGTCGAACGGTTCTCTCGGTTTAGCGTTCTTTCTTCCTTTTTCTCTCGTACGACGAACAGATTTTCGAAAGGTTCGATGATACAGTGTACATATGGTACCTTCGCGGACGATTAAAACGCTCGATACGTTTCCGAGTATTTCATTCCGATAGAACGTGACGTATTTCGGCGTACTTCGCCTGAATTTTACAACCTTTTTCTCAAGTACACGTCGAAGAGTAAATATTTTACCTGATTATTCCATAGCGTTCGGACCGGCCGCGGACACACGGCGACTCGATAATTCTACGTTATGCAAAACGTTCACCACTGCTTGGCGAATTTGTCGCCAAACAAAGTTACGAAAATAGACAAAAAGACAAAGTGTTCGGAGAATGGGACATCGGTCAAAGGGCGGTCGTCGGAAATGGACTTAAATATCCGTAGCCAGTTGGCAAGAGAAAAACGTATCGAGTAATTCGAAAAAGGAATAATATCGACGAAAGCAGAGATAAAAAACGGAGGACAATGTCGGCAGGGCAACTATGAAACCGAGAGGAACCGAAGAAGATACTCCTGGTGAAAGGAAGTACAAAGGGTGGGAAGGAACACAAAGAGGAGAAGTTGCAACTTGCGGCTATTCAATGTCGGTGGTTAAGTGTTATTATTATAAGCGTCGTGATCTGTACGAACGACGTGGCTCCTTCTCGAGAGAAACGCGTAGACGGCTCTTCTGCTCGTATACTCAGCAATGATTTTACGTTTACGCCCTGGCTATCTACGCTGGCAACATTCTGAAAACGCTGATGGCAGGAGGAAGTCGGAAAGAGGAGGTTCAGAGAACGGAAGGGAGAGGTTAGGAAACGTGAGCTGCTGCGGCGACGTGGCGAGGAGAAGACAGAATCGCCGAACGGACGGCAAAATAGAGAATAAGAAGAGGAAAAAAAAGAGAAAAAAAGGAACGGATGTGGGATGGGGTGAAAGGGAGAGACGGGGAGGAGAAGAAGCAGCGGCGGGTGCGAGTTGGAAGGCAGAGGAAGGCTTTATTTTATTTTAATGGCGCCGTAAGCTGGGCAGCGCGCACCGAAACCAAGCCTCCGCTTCGTCCGGCTACGTTCGTCATTCAAACTCCTCGGTTTGACACGACTACTACGGGATTTCGTCTCATCCCTTATTCATGAGAGATTTTTCTTATCCGTTCTTTTTGTTCCCCTCTCTCCTCTCTTTTCCCTTATTCAGCGGCAAATCTCGGGGGGTGGATCCGGGATTATTCTACTTGCGCGAATTATCGCGTTTCTTTATTACCGAGATCAGAGGAGGATCGCGATGCGCGTCTCGATGGTTACCTACGTCGCACCGTCAGTGCTTACAGGAAGTTTGGTAGTTTTCTTTCTGGTTATCAGGTTGTATCCTAAGTCGATGCAAAGATTCACTTATTTACGAGTACACTAGAAAACGCGTAAAGCTTTAAGCTGATACGCTTGATACATATACGAGCCAACTCGGAAGCTGTACCGATCCATAGCTTGAGAAATAGAGGAACGCAATGGTGACCGAGACGATATTTGAAATTTATCTTGGAATTAACGATCGACTGTGCGCGATGTTCCCGCGATGGATAAATAAAGTTATGGACGTTTTGGAGAAGTTAAGAATCGATTATATTCTTCTGACCTGTAAGGTCCACCGAAACGTAGCTTCCGGTAGGTTGTCGAACCACCGAAAACCAAGGAAACGGAACCGCGTTGTTCGATAGAAAAAATGGTCGGGAGAAAAGATCGGTGTCGTTATCCTGCGCGTTAACAATTTTATCTGGTGCGTGTAAACGTTGCGGCGTATTCGACGACGTTCTTTGTCCTCGCGTTGGCGCACAGCGGAGGCGAGTATACGAGATTTTCAATTAATGTTACTTTATGGGACGGGTCGAGCCGAACCGTGTCTTCCTCGATTTTTGTCGCGTTCGTTTTCTACCGACGCGTCGGGGGAATAAGGAGATACTGCCAACTCGTGGAGATAACTAAGATGGCCATGAATTAAGGCTGGCTGACACGAGGCTATCCGAGGGCGGACTGGATCCGCGTTGTTCGTGAGGAGGAACGAAAATGATTCTGAAAGCGACGCCAACGAGAAACTAAGGGGGATAAGAAGAAATACAGCGGTGCTGTTAAAAGAACACCGTACTGTACAGGACGTCCCACGGAACGATAAACGTAATTCTACAACGTCCACATAAAGGATTATATTGATTACCGAGCTCGGATTCGCCGTAACGACCGTGTGTTTTTCGACGTCGCGCGTTAATTGGAGGTCCTCCGGAATCTTCCTTACTTTCCTTTTGTCTTCTCGTACGGTAAGATAGAGTTATTTCAGTCGTTTTCTCGTTTTCGACGTTTCTTCTTGCTGCCTGTGTAACGCACGGTATTTTCTGATTTTTTCCTTATTATATTTACAATCTGATAACGTACGAGAAATATGATTATTTTACGCAAAGTTCGAGTATGAATTTTATGTCGTGGCTTGGCCAATCCAGGCGACAAAAGTGCATTGTTCGCTGTTTCGCTCAAAAAATTGTCGCGCGACTTGGAAATAACGTTTAATCGGGAAAATTTGGAATTTAATATCAAACGAAATGAAACAATGAAATTACAGCGATCTGTTTATATAACGAAGTCCTCGCAGGTCAGGATTATGCAGCGAGTTTGGTTATTTTTCCCGTTTCCCGAGCGTCGCATACCGATATCAGCTGCCGGTTCGGCTGGAAGCACTTAGAGTTTCAGTAAGCGGTAGTTTATGAGATCTTAAACAAGCTATGAAAAAGGTATACCACGAGGACGGCTCGGCCGCGAGTAGATAATCGTGGAATATAGTCCCGCGCTCGTGATAAACCATACGTTATTATCATACGAATTACCATAGTTCCTTTGATTACGATCACGAAGAAATCAATTCCATAGTTTTTGCTATAACACCTAGCGATATCGCTTCTCTGTATTACCTCCCACGATCTTTCATAAACGTTATTTCTTTCAATAATATTTACCACGCTGATAGATCAATCATTTTTCTCAATATCAGCGATGCATTTTGCGACACGTTAACGCGTTATAAGCTCGTCCAAGGAATACGAAGATCACGGTACATTTGTATATCGATCATCCGATGTAACGTCGCTTTACGATTAAACAGGAGGGTTTTAAATACGACGCGATCGAAAATGAAAACGACTGTTGGTCCAAAGACGCAAGATCTTTTAAAATTACCCGATAAGTTCCTATCTCTGACGTTTTAATAGCACAAAGAGCCATATTACAAAAACGTTAGATGGATGAAAAGACACGTACGTTTAGCTGCAGAATTAAATACGAAAACAACGTGGGTATATACTGGGTATGCTGAATTTGTAAAACTACTATCCTACCAAAAAGATAGAAAATGTGACTTATAACCTGCGTAGTGCTCGCGTACAACGTTTAATTATATATTCATTATGAGAGAATCGCTGCGATCTGTCCATTGTCTCGCCCACGTTGGTAAATTCGAGCATGCTGGGTAGCTCTGCCATACTCACGATCGAGTATCCCCCTGGTAGGGGTTGACGTGTCGTTATTTATGCTTCGCGGCTCTCAATCCAGTCTCCGACGACAGGCACAGCGGCATAAATCCCCCCGTTCTCTTGCCCTGCCTTGCCACACTCTCCGCCATCATTGGCTGTTCCTCCGCTGGTTCTCCGTGTTTCTGGCCTGCGATACAGCCTTACGGACTCTCACCCTTAGCTCTCCTCCCCCTGGCTGGTTTCCCTGTCGTCTCCGGCCATGCTGGCGTTAAACAGAGACACCAAGAGAGAGAGAGAGAGAGAGAGAGAGAGAGAAAGGGGGAGGAAGAGAAACAGAGAGAGCAGGGAAGCGAACGCAAAATCGACCCAACATCGGCCAACCTTCGCCTACGACCACAACGACCTCGTGGAATTGCAACGCCCGTTGTAGGTTCACCCTGAACGATTCGCGAGCCTCGCCTCTATCCAGCGGAAATTTATAGCGAGCTTCACGAGTCCCGATATCGATCGGTGCAATATTAATAAATTGAAATCGGTGGAAGCAGCACCGTATGTGCTGCAGGAGAATATACCGTGGCGCGAACATCGCAGGTGAAATTTTCGTTTATACGCGGGCTCGAACGCTCCTCTTTATATTGGGTGCGAATGATATTCGAGTTTGTACCAACGAGGACGATAAAAAGGTTTACACGCCGATTTATGGCGGCTAGTCCGCGGGGCCGGAATTATCGTCGCTCATTAACCCATTAAACGCCGCCGTTTCGTGTTCGAGAGCGGGAGAAAAAAAAGTTCGTTTAGAGTAACGCTCCTTCCGTTGCCTTCTTCGCGTTCCAACTCCAAACGGTTTGATCCTCGAACGAGGGTTGAATTCGATTTAAGGTCTGTATCGGAAACGGATCGTTCTCATATATTCTCAACGGAGAATTCGCCGAAAGTTGTTACCTCTCCGTTCGTTTATTCGACGTTTAATCGTTCGCGGGCAAATGGACGCGAACGGGGTGTCGGTATCTCAGCCACGTGACCTTTCCCTTCGTCGTTATTTCGCTATCTTGTTTCCATAGTCTGTTAATTAAATGGCGGCAGTATACGGGCTTGAACCGTGGGACGAGGTTCGATACGGAAATTGCTTGAATTCTCATCGCGTTCGGCGATAGGAACGATGGGGTGGGATGAGAAAATGGACGGGGAGAAAACGAAGAGAGAAAGAACAATCCAGATCGCGAATACGATGGCTATGTGAACCCGCTAGGAAATAGTAAAAGCAAGGATACGATGCCAGTCGCGAACGAGATAACTCTTTTATGCTTCTTCGGTTCGTAGCGCGGTAAAGTTTTTACTTTGAACGACCAGACTGTGACGCGTGGAATTTCCGCGGCGGCCAAGTCGAATTTTGCTTCGCTTTCCATCGTTCCATGGACCAGGAATACCATGAGCGGAAAAATATCTTGTAAAAGTACCGAGGAAATTGAATCCTCGTATTTACGACGGGGATACTGTATCGCAACGCGGACGATAAATATTTTTGCAGCAGGACTCGATGAAATACGCGCTCACGAGGCGTTGGAAAAGGGGGTCGGTGACCGTGAAATTGAAAAAGTTGCCAAGGCCCTGGAACACCAAGAGTGTCAGCGTTGGCAGGAGGCGGCCATCGAGCTCTGTAATTTACGTTCATAAAACCCCACGAAGGCTCGGCCGAAGCCTGTCGAAGGGAATACCATTAGTCGGTCGTGAATTTATTTTCATTTAGTTACAAGAAAATTGCGCGCCACTTTTATACCTTACGTACCTTCTTTTGCGCGCTCGAAACGTGTCTATCGATACCTATGCTCGTGCCTTCCGTTTGCGAGAATCCTGATTTTCCCCCGAAACCATCGATACGAACAAATTTCAACAAATTCTTCGAACATCCAAAGACAATCTCTTCTCTTAGAAACGATAAACGACGTATGGTTGAAATAACGATTCGAACGTTTCAGAGGCGTCTGTTTAATCGAAAGAAAAGAAAGAAGAGAAAGAGGCACGAAACGGATCGTGATATCGGAGGAGGGTTGATTCGAAGAGGTCCTGTATGACGCACGCAACGCACACAGGATCACGATGGAGCGACGGTGGTGGAAATAGAGGCAGGATGGTATCGCGAGAGGGGCGACAGAGGAGGATTAGGGCGGACGTCCATCGGGACGAGGTGGCTGAGAAAGGGGAATGGGATGAATTTGCGCCGTGACAGCCGCGCAAGGGTGCAACGACGCCGACGCAGGATCCACGGAAACCCGGAACCGCGGCCGGGATGCCCGTACACCATTTTCACTCGATTCGAGAGGTGAAGACACTTTTACTTATGTCCGATCGCTTGTTCCGAACCTATCGTCGTCTATCCTCGGTAACGTCATAAACTTCGCTAGTTGTTTGCCACCAGTTCTCGTGTCGTTGTGTCGCGTTGTTCAAGAGGACCGTTCGTTCCCTGAGTTGCTGCGGGGCGAAATCCGGCGATCCTCGCTTTCTGCTGCTCAAACGGTGAGTGTTTCGAGTTTCGTTTCTTATTTGAGTCTTTAAAATCTTGTGCTCGTACGTATCTACGCGGTAAAAGGGAATTTTAGCTATCGAATAAACGAAAATAATATTCTGCTTGCTGACTACGCTTGTCGCAACGTCAATTCCTACGATACGAACGAAAAGTAACATTAGATGGTAGAGAGAAATCCGAATAGACTTCCATTACATACGCCAATTGTCCATCGACAAATTTACATAAACAGAGCTCTACCTTATTAATAATTATTTCGAGATTTTTAAGCTTCGGTTCTTTTCAAACAAAGGTTTAAAACGTTCGTTCCATGCCGTGGTAACGCTGTAAATTAGCGAACAATGCGAGTAAGCAGCGCTCGACGACACAGACGTATACGACAGCGGTTCGGTTCGTGATTAACGATAGCGACTAGCGACAGGAGAGAAGACGTCGCTACGATACCATCGTCTCCGCTGAATTTTTTAGACGTAACTGTACTTGACCGTCGCGTCGGCGTCCATTACTCATGGCAGTTGCTGGTGGAGAGGTTACTGCTCGAATGTGCTCGCCTAGAATCGTTTTGACGCGAAGAAATACGTAATCGTTCGTGCTGGTAGATTTCAATCCCGCGCCTGCAACTCTTCGATTCGTTATTTTTGTTTCTCGTCCGGTGCAAGCTCCGAGGACGCGGACGCGAGTGTGTTTCTTCTCGTTCGACCGAAATTTATGTCACAGTAAAGGGAAATTTATTTGCCGTCAAATTCGTACACATTAAACGCATGTACGGTGTCCTTAGCAAAGACTACTTAATAATTCTTTTACAACCAGCCGCCGGGTATTTTGAAATAAAGTTTTTAAAAGAGCCGTATCGCTTTCGAACGATCCCAAGTTTTACTTCGTTATTTCTTATAAATATTTAGTATACACTGATCGAAGAAATCAACGCCTTTCAACGCCGATGGGTACTCTACCGAACGTTAATTCGCAGTCGCGATTATGCTTGATCGATCATCACTGCTATTATAACAGATTATGCAAATATACGATACATCTAACAGAGATTAATGCCGCACGTAGGAGGACGGATGGATCGTAAAGTTCAAGATGTTTAGGAAATGAGTAAATATTCCAGATTCGTCGCATTTCAACGACATTCAGCGTCGTCTTCTGCCATCGAGTGCTATACGTAAGCTCCGGTTAAGGAGCAAATATCGTAACTCGATTTAACTACATGTGTCGATAACTGCAGAATTTGCCGCGTAAAGTGAGTCTACTAAACGTTGTTCGCTCTACGAATGTGCTTCTAAACTGTTATGGAATTATAGGTGTTAAATAATTCAATTTCTACCACACCGACGCAATCGAAATGTCTCGAGTTCAACGTTGAATTCAAGTTTCTATGTCTATCTACGGCAGTATCCAATTTCTACCGCATCACAGAAATCTGTAATAGTCGATCGAATACTTTTAAAGTGCCTGTTAAAGTGTCGTGCTTGATATCGATTGACAAGCAGCGTATTTAATTTTGATAAGGTATCGCGTGTTTCCTCGAAGAATCTGCACTTTTAACGGGAAATTTAAATCGTTTTTGATACAACATTCGCTTATTTTTACGACGTTAATAATACAAGAACGTTCCGTCACGTGATGTTCTATATGTGGATACATCGCACAACAGGTGTGATAAAACTTAACACTGTGCACGATGGTATTCGACAACGTTCTTTCACCCGCTGCATCGAACGACAGTGCCGCGGGAAGAAAGCAAAAGTACGCGCGTTGAAGTTCGGCGAATGATACATGAGCATCGTTATCTTTTACAGTGACAATAACTTTGGTTCTAGCACCTGTTCCGCCGCAGTCACGACCGTTTAATCGACCAGATTACGTACGCACGAAACGACCGGCCGCTATCGAAGCAAATCGTGCAATAACATGTCGTAAAAACAATGCGCGTCCAATGATACCCATTGTCCCTTCACCGACATTTTATAAATCAGCGGAAAGGGTTTTGCGAAGCTCCGAGTTGAATAAAAGTTTTGAAAAATTCTGGTTACCGCTTCGTCCATCGCGCAGCGTACGCGTCTCGCTGTGAGTACGAGGCACGATCATTGGCACGTTTCTCCTAAAAATGTGGGACGTTTCACCGAGAATTCACGTGGCCGGATTTCACTTTCCGTCGTGAGAATTGTAGCATTTCGGGCCGCAGTCTTTTTTTCTTCCTTTTTTCTTTTTTTGTACAAAGGCGGAAGCACTCGCACGACGAAGGCTTGTCTAAATTTCTACAAGGTCGTTCTTTATTCTTTCGTCTCGAATCTCGGTTTCTCTCGAAATCCGTGACCATTTCCGACAACAGTTCAACCGCAATCCTTTCCTAGGTAGCAGGACAATCCATTCGGTTTGGCCACTGTTTAAGAACGTTTCATAGAATGTATCGAGGATAGGAGTTACTCGGAGAAACCTTGAGGCAACAGGAACCGTTCAGAAGCTATACTAATCGGTTCCATAAATTGTGAAAGTGGAATAGTAATATAGTACTTAGTAGAAAGTTATAGTACTTGGTAAAATTTCTTCGCTTAAAATTTATGATTATTTATGGAATTTTTCGTGATAGGTAGATCGCGTACCTTTGCGTAAATTTTCATTGCCGCGAATAAAATTGAAACGATGGAGCCTAAGCAGAGATTTCTTTCGCATATTAGGTGTTACAACGAGTTGCTTTATAATTTGTCTATTGTACTTTCAAATGTCCTGTAAATGCATAAATATCCTCAGACTTGTAGCGAGTAAGTACCGGATAAGTGTAGCTAAATAATTTATTTCTTGAGCAGTTGGACTGATAAGCCGAATAATAACATTGCCGATTTATGGAAAGATCTTTGAAATGAGAAAGAAGCGTCCACTCGTGATAATAAATGTTTCGAAAAAGTGAGTCATACGTCAGGAGACACCGAGGATTTGCTACTGTATTCTAAAGTACTTAACTCGACGTGATAAAGCCATTCGAGATTGTTCGAGTATTTCGAGCAACGTATGTAACGTCGAAAAGTGCTTGGAAACACAAGAATACATCGGAACAGAGTAAAGAAACGGCACGTGCTCATTATGCCAGGCACTAGGCGTCAGGTGAGCGAGGACTTGGAATAGCAGGTGCAAGAGACGGGGAGACGCTACAAAGGCTTCGCGTTTTCCATTGAACGTGAATAGGCTCGCGTGTGACGGCAATAATGAAGTTGCGCGCTTATGTTAATTAAGAAGTTAAATAGAAATAGGCGCATAAGCGCGTTCGCTCGCGGGCTTCGTCGCTATCTCCGCCGGTACAGTTAATGTTCCTTCGGTTAGACGCGATAAGTTACGCTCGCCAAGTGATAATCTACCGCTTTAAATCAACCCATTTATATTTCATGTCTCGTTTTTACGCAGCCCGCGATCGCTGAATTGTCGCGAATCGATTCCTTTTGACGTCTTAATCGCCCACTCTCTCGCACGAATCTATCGTAAATAATTCGAATTACCTTTCATTTTTCGTTTCTTTCATTTAACACGTACCTGTCGTCAAAAATCGAGTGTACGTAAAATTCAAGTTTGTCAGTTAATACGGCGAATGACTATCCTTATTTACAGCGGAATAAATATTCCATAACCTATTAGATACTTACGCGTTACTATCGATAAAGAATATTTGCCGAGATCCACTAAATAACGATCGCTGTGAAGGATGAAAGCGACGACTACGGTCCGGCACGATACGTATGGACCGAACGGAGAACTAGAAAGAGTTTGGGACCGTAATCGAGCGTTTCAATGCAATACCTGCAGAAAAGATCCGCTGTCGTAGACCCGACACGTAATGTTTGACGTGGTGCTTAATAGATCGTAAAGAGGGTTTGAGTATCACGATAAATATAACAACTCTTGCTGTTTGTATCTTAGCGTTTCATGCTTGACCGCTCGTACCTGCACAATGCCAAGTGATCTAACTAATTCACGAATAACCCGAGCATTTCCGCATACAGCGTGTCCACGTGCGAATAATCGTTTCTTTCGTCCGGCTGAGATCTTGTCACTCGCCAAACGATTTGCGACTCTGTGCAGATCTTTCTCCAAAAACCAGGCTGACCATGCGCGTTCGTTGAAAAACTTCCAAATCCTTTATATCGATTTATTTATCAATTAGGTTCTTTCGGTACACATCTTTAATCGTCTTATCGTCTTTGAAGTTGTTAAAGCTCCCATTAACGTGGGGATAAATACAATAATGCGATAATCGTAAGAAAGATTGGCGATTCTACTGTCTTCTTCCAGCGAACGTTTTTTCGAGACGCGGCTGAAGTTGATACGCAAACATCGCGAATTTCGAACTTTAGTGTCGTGTAATACCTGCTCGAGGAAGCGCAACGATCGACTACTTGTAAATTATAGCGTACAGAAGAAGTTGTGCACGCGTGTCTCGCGTATCCTGCACGTCTGCGTGCAAGATGAGCAACGAAGAGGAATAAGAGGGGATGCGAGTCGTACCCGGGGCTTTGGCTGGCTCCGAGAGATCGATTCGGTACCCAGCACGAGGTAACCTCCGCAGCTTGCTTTCCTGTATCGTCGTTTCCCCCTCTTTTTCCTCGAATCTCCCTTTTTCTCTTCTCCGTACGAGCACTATGTCCTCTCGACAACCAACGTCGCGGTATTCGTCGCTGTCTTTTTCGACCACTCCAATGTTTTTCTCCGATAGATCGGAGCTTTTTCGCCAGAGTTTTAACGATCGACGGCGTGTCGGAATGTCTAATATTTTTCTTTTTTTTTAAACATGCCACTTTTTATCTCGGATGTAATCATTAGGACGATTTATAACACGATTGAGAATCGAAAACAGCAGTAATCCTATTAACGAATTATTTTCGGTATTGTAGCGGACTCGAATCTTTATCCTTGTGGATTTTTAGATGAAAATAGCGTTGGATATATTTACAAAGAAATTTCGGTGTGTACGAACGATACGTGTATACGACTGTTTTGTATTTCGTATCCAACTCTACTGGATATGTAGGCGCGGCCCGTGACACGAGACAGAACTGGCTCGTATTTTATTTCAAGTGTCAAACCCCCTCGCGAGCTCGAACTCTGCGTGAGAGCGTTCCGTTCGTTCGAAGGTTGAGAAAGAAAAGAAAGAAAAGTGAAAAAAGAGCAACGCCGACATCAGCGATGGCGTGAATAATAAAACCAGTGGAACGCGAAGAATCAAGACAATGTGTTTCTTCCTAGTGCAGTCGAATTAACATTAAAAATAGAACGCGATACGATGAGAAAATACGCCGTTTGAAAGAGATCGTCTCTTTCTTCGACCGATTTATTAATCTATCCGAATCGTTAAAAATTTATCGAAGCTTTCTTTATTAGAAAGAATGTCAAGTTTTAGGCGAATGGCTGGCAAGTAGAAATAGAATTATGGATTCTTCTTTTACTCGTTAGCCGAGGATATAAATATCCACCCTGGTCGAAAGTCGATTCTAGAGAAACCACACCCTGTGGAATAGACATTTGCGTCGCCTTCGATCGGGGTTGGCCCAACCTCGAGGTAGTTAGAAAACAGGTTTGACTTTTTTAAAATTAGTCGAGCGTGGAAAAAGGTCGCCATTCCAATCGCGGACGTCTGCTTTCGAGTGCGAGGAGGGATGCACAGGATCTAGACGAATTTTAATGGCGTCGATTAAGGGTCGTCCACTTGCGCGCGTTAAAAATACATCTATCTTTGGGTTACGGAAAACGTACGTCTTTATTTAAAGTTGACACGCTAAGTATCTCTGCTTTTCTACCCTTAAAATCGCGTGACTCGTTCCCAGAATACGAAAGGACAGAATTACGTTCTACATCTGTCGTTTCGTCATTCGCGTTTAAATTCTCTCTTCAAAGGATATTTTCCGGCAAACGGAAAATCGCCGTTCGTACAACACGACTTTCAAAATCTCCTATTTCTGCCATTTACGTTTTCTATATAATTATCAATCATCTTCGATCGATCGCTTAGTTTTCTATATCGAGTCGACCGTCAAGTTGGTATATTTTGCGTATTTGTTGTACATTTGGTGTATTTATAAAGCTCAAATTACGTTGCAGAATCGATCGTTAAGATCGCATTTGCCATGTCTATAAACTTTCAAGCTCGCTTTTAGACCGACTTGGGAAGAGAAGCAAGTTACACTGGATCGATAGGATGCTAGGATCGATATTCGATCGATTTAATTTTGCAGGATAGGTTTTTAAGATCGGATACGCGTTCCATACGCATATAAACGTTCAGCTTCGTTGTCGCGATTCTTTGGAGATGTTTCGCTATCGCTAGGTAGTAACCGAACACGAACGTACTCGGTCGTACGTCGATGTTGTTTTCGCACACCCGGTATACAGAGCCGGTGGAACAGCAATCGGCGTATCGGTGGTGGGGAGGATTCCGGTCGGTCGTAGCGATGCGACGCGATGCGTCGAAGCAAAAGGTTGCTGATCCAAGGAGCGAGTCGCTACCAGTGGTAGGGTGAAACGTGGACGCAAATGGTGGGGATCGGTATTCGAAGTTGTTCATCGGCTGTTCGGTCGCGGTGGTAGGGAGAAACACTGCGGAATATCGCGTGGAGAATGGAAGAGGGAGGGGAAGTTGAAAGAGTGGGGCGTAGAATGTGCGCGACCGAACAACTGGTTCAGTGCGCGGTACGTCCCATCCAGAAACCATGAGTCCCGTTTCACCAACGTGGTCCATTGTTATGCGCTCGAAAAGTAACAGCGGAGTACATTGTTGGCGACACGCAGGCGCGCACCTCTTCCTTTTGTAATTCACGTTCTCGTAGACGTGCTGCGGAGTACCTTTGGCAAATTTCTTTTTCCCGCGCCGATCCACCGACGAACGATAGCGGAAAGCGCATCTCTGGCAACCGCGACGTCGCTGCTTCCGCCTTGCCCCTCTTTCTCCTTTCTTTTCTTCCACTCTGTCGCTCTCTGTCTTTTTCCGCCGCGTTGTTTCCACTCCGTGTATCGGGACCTTGATCGTCGACCATTCCCGCTAACTGTAATCGTTCTTTTCGACGAGAATCGAGTGGCCTTCGTTACGACGATACCTTGTTGTTTCGTGCGAGTGGCGGCAAGTCGAGTGATAACGACATGGAGAAGGTAGTTGGACGATAACTGACATTTCAGACGACGGATCCGCCGCGTAATGTAGGTTTACGAAGCAGATAACGCACGGGTTCGGTCTTGGTCGATTCGTTGTTTCGAGAAATGGCCGGGACAGAAGTGTGAGTGAGAAACACGCTGTTTGCAGTGATACGTCGGCCCGGCTGTGATCTTCTTGGAATATCGACGTTCGTCCGTTTGACACGTGGTCCGATGGTTCGTCCAGCGACTCAGGGCTGAGGTAATCATTCAAAAATAGTATTATACCGCCTTTAGGATAAGAAATATATTTTATATCGAAGCTTTTTTCTCTCCATGCTCGAATTTAATCGAATCTTTACAAGCCTTTCCGTACAAACTCGCTGTAATTAACCGTTCGTTCGCGTTACGTACGATAACGTCATTGTCTCACGGTAATCCCGCGGCAAGAGCAAACGAACGGCAACGTTATTTCACGCTCGAGGTGTTAACGTGGAAACAACGCTGTGTCGTGCGAGACCGCCGCGAACAACTGGTCAAACTGGTGACAAACATCGAGAGGACGATCGTAGGTGCTCCGCGTGTACGCGCCACGTGTCTCTCTTTCGTAACATGTAATCGTATTATTAACGGATTCGCTGCTGATAATTTCCGCGAAGGTGCGAATTCTAACGCCAACATCGCCGGATGTGACCGCGTGCGGCCAGCGAGAAACAAAATTGACCGATCCCAGGCGTCGGTCGTCGCTGCACCTCTGCGTTAGACTTTCCCATCCGCGTGTTTGCTTTGGCAATTAGGCAACAGTTCCGGAGATAGGATAGAGTCACTCTGTGTAAACCGCCGTCGTCGAATCTCTACACATAACGGAACGCGCTTCTTCGTCGATCGCCACGCATCTCTCGCATATTCGTCGGAGGACGCCGATTTTTCGACGATTTCCCGCCACGTTGTCCTTCCTTTCTTCCACTCGCACGATCGAATTTCCACCATAGCTGGTAGCTGTCTTCGAGTCTTCCTAACGATGGATGGCCACGAGGACGCGAGATCATCGACTTTACTCGCTTGCAACTCGAAGCGTTTTAAGCTTCGTAAAGCGTAGCTGTTATCTTCGCCGTTCAGATCTACCCTCAAACAGAGTTGGACTTGATATTCTCGCTCGGCTCGTCCAATTGCCAATTTCTTTTCCCCCTTAATTCTTAATCTTCGATGCGTATAACGTTTCTTTGCCGTATCCGAGTAAGTCGCGTCGTACGTTGGGTATAACGCTCGCAGGACGAACAAATCTCTCTATCCACGGTTCGATTTCTTCGGTTCCGTTTACGAAGATATAAGATGCAAATCCGCGGTCTATCAATAATGTGCAGAAATATGACATAATTCGATTCGTAGCGCTTTGATTTACCGGACGGTGTCGATTACGCATTGTTTAAATCGTATAGCAATTATCGCGAATTCTATCGTCGATTTATAGCCAAGCAGTCTGCTCGGCTCGCGATAGCAATTAATCGCTGCAGATCGAAAAATATTATCGCTCGACCTTCCTTTGAAATTACACTCGGCGTCCATTCGAATCGCGCTTCGCGATACTCGTTGCTATCCCGCAATTTTATTGCCGTCTGACGTCATCCGTTCGCGTCCGCGTATCTCAAAAAGCGTATTTTTTTTCTCTTCTTCCTTCCAGCGTATTATCAATGCACACGGCCGCCGATAGATTCGGCTGATCGCCTGCACGTCCAGACCGAACGTATTTCAACGAGAATGCGCGAAATCTTTATTGCCGTATGGCAATAAACGATATATCTGCGTGCTTCGTGACGGAAATTATCTTCGATCGCTGCGCGTAAGACCGTCTGATACGCCAACTTTGCTTCGTTTCTATGCCCGAGCGTCTTTAATCTTCCTCTTCTTCGAGTATTTTTCGAAACGTCCGACGCGCATTTCAAATGAGGTGAAATGGTGTAATAGGTATTGAAGTACACTAGGTGATATTTAACCAATAACGTTTATTAAACAAATAACAACAACTGACAATTTGCAATTAACATCGGCTGATCGTTAACGTCGATAAACAATAGCGTCGTTCGGTTGATTTCTCGATAAAAACGTGCCCGTTTCTTTCGTCTTTCTCGTCGCGCTGCTCGTGGTCGAATGTGCTTATTTTTTCGACCGAACTGATTCTTTTTCCGTTGCCCATCGATATCCCCACTGGCGTGCGTTCGTTATAAGTGCCGTCGTGGCTGGCGCCTGCATGCCCTTCAGAGAAATTCGGCTGAAGGAGCGTGAGGATATCGATGACAGATTGAGTGCGTCGTGTCGCGTTTTGTATCGCGGAGCCGTTAGAAAGTTCCATAGTCCTTGTCGCCACACAAAGTTCGTCGAATGTTGTACGTAGAAACGATTAGCACGGTGCCTGGAGCTAATTTTTCTAAACTCAAGATCGACGTGGTTTGCGTTGCGAGTACGTTTTCGTTACAGGAAGAACATCGTTGATCTCTGGCAAGGGTCTACGAAAACGATGATTCCATCGTTTCCGTTTCACACAAACCGGCGTATCCCTCGACATTGGACCTCCGAATTATCGTAGGAAACTATTAGCATTCTTTCCCATAACAGTGCCCGGTAGGCTCGTTGGGGTCGTGGCGTAGTTACGTTTTTGGTTAAAATGGTTCAACGAAACTGAACTTGACGAAATTGTCCATTTTATACCGTAGAAGGTCGAGCGCATGACACGCCGCACTTTGTACGGATATTTTACGAGATCGTTTCATCGCAGGATATCGCGATCTTCGTTTCGTTTCGTAACAGCGACCACTGGTAACGAATCGTTCGTACCTAGTTGCAGTTTCTCGCTAATTTCGATTAATTTAATCGTCGATAGCACGATCGAAGCTTCTTCTGTAGGAAAGAAAAGGACGAAACGCGGTTAATTCGAACGGGTTCTTGACCGATTAACGCGATTAAGACCAGTTTAGAGGAGCGGTTATACGACGGCGTATAGGAAAGACGCCAAGACGATTTGTTTATTTGCACATTTTTCCGACGTTAAGTGGCAAAATGATTTGTGTATGCAAGCGGCGCACGCGACCGCGGCGTTAGGCCGGCTGGTATTGGTAATATATTTGTAGCTTCAATCTCCTATAGGGTCATTCGTGAGGATTTAAAGTCAATAATCTCGTTACAACTCACTACCGTTCACTTTTAAGAGAACAGTATACATAACTCGGTGGTAAGAGACACGATAAACCTTAAGTGTCGGTTTGCACGGTAATTCCTTCGTCCGTAACCATTATGAACGGTCGTTATCGCATTACCTATTGACCTTATGAACAGGTGAACGATGATTCTCGTTTCTCGTCCCGCGGAACTCCGGTGTCGCGTAAATGAAATTGTTTCGTTCGGGTCGCGCGAACCTTCCCTTTCGCCGGGTACCACGAATTCCAAACTTTTTCGAAATTTATTCGCCCGCGCTGAACGTAAAATCGAAATGCAGCACCGTTGCGTTAGCCATCTTGCGCTCTCGTTTCGCGCGATAGACGTTCAACGTACGATAGAGACGGGACACCAGGTATACCGATACACGGTCTTTTCGTATTTTTGTCGAAATCAGATTGGGGATATTTTTGAACGTTCGAGGAATATAATTGCGTGGAAAAGAAAGCTTTCGCATGGGTGGAAGAATCGCGAATCCTTTTCACGTTACCCGTGCCTGTTACCCGTGCGAGTAAGGATGAAACACGGTCTTAAAAAATAGTCTTAAACGATAGTCGTTGGAAGTAGAGTGGAAATTTGTTGACCAAATAGTTAACGGGAACGTGGTGAATGAATTAAGTATTGACCGAGCAAATGCAGCAGGCGATACTAAAAATTTACGACTGTTGTCTTTGCGTTTAGGATGCACGAATCATTCGGTTTGTGTAAAGATCTTACAATTTTTACGGCGGCCAACAAACAGGTGTAGGCTTGGTTTACCTGTTTTCTTACGGCAGTTCGCGAGTTTACCGATCCAAACCCGTGTTTCTCAGTGATATACCTAATCGTTTCGTTAATTGCTCGTAAATCGTATATGAGACCATACGTAACGCGCGCCACGAAACGTAATATAGTTTCTAAACGAGACGAGCCGTTTCCTAAAACGATAATACAATTATCACGCTGATAATTTCCAACTTTACTCCATTTTCGTAAAAAAGTTTCAAATTAAAATTCGCGATAAGTTCCACGCATCGTTATTCCCCGATGGAGATTATACGTGGCGTTAGTCGATTCGATTCGTTTTCTACGATGGAGAAACGATCGAAGGAAGTTAGGACACGCTCTGTTCGAGGCGGCAACGGCCATGTTGAAATCCATGATGGCCGCCCTTATTTTTCGTGCGGCAGAGCTTAGGTCCATGGAAGTCCTGCCAATAGCTTTCACGATGGTATCGTTACCCACCCCTTCCTGCGACCTATCGTTTCTTCGCTAGCGAATCCTTCCCTACCTCTCTTCCCCCACTCGCTTGCTTCCCCACCAACGGGATCGAACGCGGCGGCCATCATGCACGGTCTGCGCGCGCACGCGACATCCGCCGTTCTTCGGACGTCACGTCCATTCTACGGTGGAAGGATCGCGCTTAAAACTCGCGGCGGAAAAGCTCGTTATTCGTAATTTTCTTCCTTGTTAGAAGGGCTGTTTTAACGAGTTCGAAGATTAAGAAAATTGATGGTTGTTATAGGAAATCTTTATGTAGGTTTATGTTCATAGAGTCTGTAGTATCGCGTTCGTTGATTATATTTCACTGTGTTATATTATGTATAAACAAACGCGTAAATATAAATCGTTATCGTTCGTACGTAAAAATTTCTATTTCGTGTTGTCAAGATAGTTTCCTTGATCGATCACGGTAGGTTATACCTTCTACGAGAGTACTAGAGTTGATCGATATAACAGGTCACTGATATATCGATACTAGGAAGCCTAAACAACGCGTCATTTTAGTACGTTAGAATCGACGTTCGGTGGAATGTTTATTTGGACGCGTTCGTACCATGGAAAGTAGCATATTGGATCCTTTAACTTTCGTCGATAATACCAGTCGAAACGAGTAAGGAAGATCGATGTACCTCGCGAACAATTTATTTAAGACGCGATTGTTTTCCAAGATATCTACGATTTCGAGCATACGCGGACGAACGATAGCGCCGTGTATATCGGGAAATTTCAGCTGTTTTCGGCATTTGTGAATACGCAACGTAAATTTATCCACGGTTGACAAAACCTTTCTAACATTTTTCTATACGGCGATGGTAAAACAGATCAAATTTCCCGTATCGACTGTACAGTCGTTCGAGATACCGGCAGCAAAGTGGGAAATAGTTGGAGCAGACTCCGCTAGGAGTGCTGCCGGAGAATTACATCGTTTCCCATAAATCGATCGCAATTCCTGTACATACTTTTATAGATAGCTTCGTACCTCGTAAATAAAAATTCGTACGATGCGACGAAAGGACGATACGAGTTTTCGCGAACGAACGATTTCTTGCGGAGCGCGTCTTTTACATTTTAAATTATTCCCTGTTAATGCGGCAGTAAAAGACGCGAGGTCGCAGTTTTACTCGCAGGTGCAATTACCCTCGAAGGTCACGATCTCACCCTCGCGTGCCCTTCCCATTAGCAGGTCGCGCCGAACGTAATCTCATCTTCCAACTTCTTTTTCAGAAAGGCTATTTTAATTTTTTTCGCAATTTTTTTTTAGTAAGACAACGCGCTCAGAGTCGTTGTCGATGCGTGCATCGCGAGAACGTGCCGACGCTCGCGTCGATTGTAAAACGCGGTGACCATGGGATAGCGGAGGCGGGACCGCGAAACAGAATCGCGTAGGTGCTCGTTTGTTCGCGCTTCGCGATATCCGCGAGTCGTTCCGTCGATCGCAACGTGACAAATTCGAGGTAGACGATTGGCGCCGCGAACGTAACTCGAATTGCATACGCTCTAATCGCGCGATGTCGTTCTAGACGCGCGTCATAATTAAAACATCGTGGCTGAAACGTCGCATAGAGACGACCTTGTCCGTGAGCCGGTACGATCCAGACATCGCACCGTTTGCCATTTACCTTCGCCGCAGGCCTCTTTCCGACATCGACGTTGATCCTCGTCCAAGCTATTCCACGATAATAACGCGTAATTGCTTACGATTCGTCCTCTTTGTTTCCGTTTCCTCGATCGTGATTTCGTCTCGACGACGTTACGCCGATTCTCTGCCAGTTAAACCGCAGCGAGTAAGATCAATCGAAGAAAACAGCGATTTGCTTTGTCGGATTGCAAACGTTTTGCATCGTCTGAATCGATCGCGATTGGCAGCGATTTAGAATTACGTTATTCGCTTACGTACGATACTATGCTATATAGCATCGTTTCGTAGTACTCTACGTCGATTTCGAAAATTTGCCTCGTCTTCGCGCGTTCCTCTGGATTTTGGAATATCCTATAAGAGAAGATTGCTTCGGCGTCGATTTGCATAGATAGATACTCGAGGCAGAGTTTAATTATATCGTTTCACGTGACCCGGTGAACAATTGGCATTCAAAGTTCCCAGGATGCGGATAGTGGGACGCGAGTTTCGAGAATTTGAAATGCACCGCGTCGTATCCTACGACTTTCCACCCTATTTCGTTCTATAGCGGTCTGGCTACGTGTTTACCGTGCACATTCGCTACGCTCGTACTATACACGTACGAAGGTAAAGAGCAGCGGCCATCGATTTCTGCTTACTTTAGAGACGCATGCGTGGTTAACGTTGGCTCTTGACTCGCGAGGAGTCGTCGGGTCCTCGTTCTGCCAGCTTCTTTTCCCGCTAGACGGCTAGACGATCGTTCAAAGATCCTGTACCGCGTTATCGGCTACTTGCCAACCAATCGTCTCCGATCCGACAGTTTCTTTAACGGAAGATTCGTTTCTACGCACGGTTCACCTGTCGGACGCGATACGAGCTTTCAAATACGCGGATGCGCGCTCGACGCGTTCGAAGAAGCGTCAAAGCGCTTTCTCGCGTTCGTTTTAATTTTACGAAGCAGCCGATTCGCCGGTGAGAATGCGATCGGTTCGTCGGTAACTCGAGATCGCATTTTTTCGTAGCGCGTCAAAGGAGGGACCGGCGATCAAAAACCGCCCATTTGTGTTCTATCAAAAACAAAACGCCTTTGCGAAACTTCTTCCCCAATTGATGTTTGGCTTACTATTTTATATAAATCGGTTCGCTAAGAATTCGGGCTCGTACTTTTTCAGATTTCACGTTGTCGAATTCAAAGAGTTGAGAATTTTCTCTTAATTTATGCTCCATCCTCTCTGAATATCCCATCACACACACACACACACACACACATAAATACACAACCCTCGCGATCTACCAAATCGAAATGTCTACCTGAATCGGTAAAAACGTCGCAACAGGGAGTTAGGTGGAGATTAGACGAGGGTTAGGGAGGGTGGAAAATTCCCGACGCTTATTTAAACCGAGAACCCGTTCCCGCTGACTGGATAAGAGCAATCCCGTTCGCCAGCTAGTCGGTCGTTCGTATTATCTGGCCATCTTTATTCACCCCCATAGCCAGGCGGATCTAACGGTCGAATCGAAGGGAGGAGAAAGGGAGGAGAGCCGTTGACTGTCGGCAGGAGGACCAACCAACAGAGGAGACTAGGTTGAGGAGAGTTTTACGAACGGGCACGAATCTCCTCGTCAGACTCTCGCAGGATCCGAGTTACGCAGGGATTGGCGATCGTAGGGCGGGTTTCTCTGTTGTTCCGCGATCAGAAAGGGAGGAGGGGCAAGGAGGAGGGCGGCACACAAATGAGGCAGCTTGATTCCAATTATTCAGTAAATTAAATACGGAGGGGGTTGGCCTTTACGGGCGTTGCCGCGAGTTCCAACGTTATTGTACGCAAGGGTGAATTTCACGACAGGGGGTGGTGCAGAGCGACGGAGGAGAGAGCGGGAGAGAGATCGAGGGAGAGCTAAAGGGTTGAAACCACCGTTCCGTCGTATCGGAGGCGCTCGCGGCACACGGGTCCCCTCTGCGTTATCTACGGTTAATATCCCTCTTTCGGGGGCGGATGAGCGGAGGATCCGCGACGTTTTCGGCGAAACAACCAGCTCGATCCCTTCGACGGCGGCTCGCTGCGCGTAACCGGAGTCACGAGGCTTTAAAGTTAAACGCCAGTCGCCGGAGGGGCCGCGTGCGTCTCCCCTTTCTTCCACGCGAGTTTTAACCAAGCTGCGTGGCTTCGGACGAAAACAGTGGGAAGCGGCAAACTCGCGCGAGTTTCCATTCCGATTAACGACCTTGTCTACGAATTTTCCTATTTTTACTAACTTTTTTACCGGTTTCTTCCGGTTACCGTTTCGGCGCAAACGTCTCGAGCGAGTTTGCCCGTTTGGTTCTTGTTTAAGCTGTTCTCGTTAAAAGATATTGAAAGATACCTCGACGACGACGATCGGTCGCGTAGAGGCACGTGGAACGTCGACGGCGAAGTAAAATCGATAGAAAAATCCAATTTGCCGCATTCGCTGGATACGTTGGTTTGCGGGCGAACGAGCATCGGTTCGCTGACGTCTCTGTTCGATTATACAGAAGTTTCTCGGATCACCGGTTAGCCGCTTTAATTCGTATTTTCTTTGGGGACTGCGCTTCGTATTTTACGACCACGTATTTCTCCTCCCTATCTTACGGTCAGAGACCAGCCGAGTTTTCCATCTCCCTCGCCGTCGCTCTTTCTCTCCGACCTTCCTCTCCTACGTTTCTTCCTTTTCCTTCTCTTCCTTTTCCCATCTTTCCTTCTCCGCCCTTCGTCCTTCGCTCGCGATCCCTCTTCTTCCCTTTTTTTATTTTTTCTTCGGGGTTTCGTTCGATGTTCGCTCCACCTTCCCACCGCCGCGCGCTCTTTTTCGGTTCCACCCAGGTCCTCGTCGTCTTTATACGTCCCCCTACTGGACGATTCGACGATCAGGTATCCGGACGAAGGCGAGGCTGGCTCATCGCGCTTGGAAGGGGTCGAAGATGCGAACGAGATACGAATACGATTCGGACGTTGCGTCGTTCGGATGTTCGGTGTGATACTGCGGACGTTGTTCGTGCAATTTGTCCCTACGTAGCTTCGTATAGCTGACACGGCGATACAGTGAATGTGCGAATGTACACTATATATCGTTGATGGATACCATTGAGATTCTCTTCGCCGTGATCAGCGCAACGGAGAAGTTTCATTCGGAGAAAGCTGTTTACCTGTCCGAATTTATTATCGAGAGAAAAACGACAACGCGACGCATCTTTGTGAAAATTCGGCGTATCGGTTCATCGATCAAATTCGCAATTATCGCGCCCTTCGATTTATTCGACTCTTACGAGAATTTCTCGATTAAATTTGTTGATGGAACTTGTCAGGCGACGAACCAGCGACATAAAGCAGATATTTAAACGTCTTTCTCTAGAGCGTCCCTCGTAACGTTCCCTCCGCTCTGTATTCCACGTTTCCTAGTATTTCTCGTGGAAATCGCGCAGAGACCATTGCGTTCGAGAGGAACAGGAAGCGAGGCGGGTGCGATAGTTGTAAAATACGATCTAGAAGCGGAGACGGTATCCCGGTTGCCGCGTCCGGAGGGTGCGTTTACCGACCCAAGTTTTCACGTAATCGTATTCACGTGGCATTCGGTCCATCGAGTTTTTCTAGGGGAGGATGCGATCGTCGGTATCGGGGAGTCGGAGGGTAGGCGGCATCTAACGGACGAAGGAAGGAAGTTTATAATCCATAACCGGTCAGAGACCAGCCGAGTTTTCCATCTCCCTCGCCGTCGCTCTTTCTCTCCGACCTTCCTCTCCTACGTTTCTTCCTTTTCCTTCTCTTCCTTTTCCCATCTTTCCTTCTCCGCCCTTCGTCCTTCGCTCGCGATCCCTCTTCTTCCCTTTTTTTATTTTTTCTTCGGGGTTTCGTTCGATGTTCGCTCCACCTTCCCACCGCCGCGCGCTCTTTTTCGGTTCCACCCAGGTCCTCGTCGTCTTTATACGTCCCCCTACTGGACGATTCGACGATCAGGTATCCGGACGAAGGCGAGGCTGGCTCATCGCGCTTGGAAGGGGTCGAAGATGCGAACGAGATACGAATACGATTCGGACGTTGCGTCGTTCGGATGTTCGGTGTGATACTGCGGACGTTGTTCGTGCAATTTGTCCCTACGTAGCTTCGTATAGCTGACACGGCGATACAGTGAATGTGCGAATGTACACTATATATCGTTGATGGATACCATTGAGATTCTCTTCGCCGTGATCAGCGCAACGGAGAAGTTTCATTCGGAGAAAGCTGTTTACCTGTCCGAATTTATTATCGAGAGAAAAACGACAACGCGACGCATCTTTGTGAAAATTCGGCGTATCGGTTCATCGATCAAATTCGCAATTATCGCGCCCTTCGATTTATTCGACTCTTACGAGAATTTCTCGATTAAATTTGTTGATGGAACTTGTCAGGCGACGAACCAGCGACATAAAGCAGATATTTAAACGTCTTTCTCTAGAGCGTCCCTCGTAACGTTCCCTCCGCTCTGTATTCCACGTTTCCTAGTATTTCTCGTGGAAATCGCGCAGAGACCATTGCGTTCGAGAGGAACAGGAAGCGAGGCGGGTGCGATAGTTGTAAAATACGATCTAGAAGCGGAGACGGTATCCCGGTTGCCGCGTCCGGAGGGTGCGTTTACCGACCCAAGTTTTCACGTAATCGTATTCACGTGGCATTCGGTCCATCGAGTTTTTCTAGGGGAGGATGCGATCGTCGGTATCGGGGAGTCGGAGGGTAGGCGGCATCTAACGGACGAAGGAAGGAAGTTTATAATCCATAACGTGTCCGGTTCGTCGACGGAGGCCGAGGAACGAACGCGCGCAGAAGACGAGACCGCGTCTTACGTCCCTTGGAACGAGGAACGAACAACGATGCCGTCGAAATATCTCGCGAACGACGTAGGACGGACGGTGACGTTCTCTGAAAGCTCGAATCGAGGTTGGAAATTCTTAAAAATACTTGCGAATTTTCTCGAACTGTAACGCGCGTACGTTATTTTTGGATTACGCGCGTCGAGATGTAAAATACGAAGCGGCATCTCTGCCATGACGCGTCTCTGTGGTCTATGACGGTCTTAAAAACGGTGACCGAGCCGCGAGCAACGTTCAGCAGGATTTCGTTGCTGGTCGAGCGATAAACGCTCGGATTATCTCGGTTCTGCCTCTTTTACGTTGCCTCTCCGTGCGATAGGCTCTCGGCTCGAAGATACGTCGCATTCCAGCGGACAGTTAGCTCGTGCGTAGCAACGCGAGCGTGACGGAAACAGACTCGGCACCGTCGTATATTCGAAAGAATATCTCCGAGGTTGTACGCTTGTATCGGTTGTTACACGCCCACGAGTCGACCTACGTGTGTACGCGCGAGCGTGCAGGCGCTTCCTTCGTTAAAATACGCGCCGTGTCGCAGATAAGACGAGATTTTGGTAGGCTGGCTCCGGTCACGAGGAACTCGATTCGGTGGTCGTCGGCCGATCGTTGTTTCTCGCAGTGGCCTCGAGTCGAGCCACTCGATCCGTAACAACGCGTTCGTTTCCCTTTGCGGGGCTGATATCGCGATTATTCCGAATATCGCGCGAATCCTTCTCCCTTCTTCGCTCCGTTTCTCATTTTACGCACCTTCCGGCTTGCTTAAGAAATTACCGGCTTCTCGATCGGTTTGTTCAACGAGTTATCGAGGCGTTTAAGGCTGCCGATGTTTGATCAACGACGGAGGATAGGCGTGCAAACGTTTGTTTAGCGAAAGGTACGTGGAAAAATCTCACGTTAGAACGGCAGAAGTGCGAAAGAAGGTAATAAAGGAGAGCTGCTAGTTTCTAGAAAATTCATGGCGGATTTGTCGGACGTATAGGGCGTGCGAAGTTCGCGCTCGACGATTCGTTAGATCGTCGATGCCGAGGGAAACGAGATCGCAGAACGCGTCTGTTCGCCGGTTCACGACCGCACACGTAGCAAAATCCCCGTCCCTAGTGTTTCCATACTTTTATCACCGACGGCCTCTCGGATTTTTCGAATATTCCATCAACGTACGGAAGTCGTATATTACGAGCCGAGAATGTACGCGCCGCGAAGGCTCCTGAGCGTGCTTCGCATGCTACCGATTACTTTTTTCTTTGCTCTTTCGTCCTACCCCGAGTAAACGAGCTACCCAAAGAAATTCTCGCTTCGCGGTGCCCTTCCTACCAGCAGAACCCTCCCCGTTCTCCCATTCCTCCCTCCGCCCAACCGGATCCTTCCTTTCCTTTCTCGATTTTCGTCTACCTGAATTTTAATGCCAAATCGCTCTTCTTTTTAAGCTTCCTCCCCCGTTCCTCTTCCTTTCTTTTTCCCTTTCCGTTTCTCTGGCGAATTCGCGACACGAGCAAACGCGGCGGATCCTCGGCTCGATCCCTCGCCCGCGATCTTCTTAAATCCTGCGTTTTTAGGCTTCTGTATTTTTCAAGGAGCGGACGATCCATCCTTAAGCGTTACCTTTAATCTTCGATAGATCTATCTTTGATTCGCTCGATTTTCGTAAGGATTAATCCTTCTATCGCTGCGTTGCATCATGCACAGCGGCTACGGAAAGTATTTGCACGTCGTTGCGTTCGTTACACCATTTACCGTATTAATTAATTAATTAATTAGACGCAAGCGTAGGTAGAGTAACTTTCTTTACTTCTTATCATTCAGTAAGCACGACTGTAGAAGTTTGATACTACGAAGACGAACTTACCTGTAGATAAAATTATTAAAAAGAACAATTCACTGCATTTATGCACTTCTGACAGTTTCGACAGTTTCGACAGAGCGAACAAACGGATCCTTGCTATCGAAGAATCTATTTTTGCGCGATTACTTGATCTCCGGTAATTAAGCTTCTCGTCAGAGTCGATCGATCGATAAATCGAGGCCTTCGATCGACTAGACTTTGCAGAATTGGCGAAACAGTCGGGCGCGGTTAAATCAACGCGTAAACGAATTTCTTTCGCGGAATCGGTTTCGGATGGACTTCGAGGTCGTTCTGCAAATTGCTTCGCTTATAATTAGCCGAAATGTTTCGCTCCTTTTACGTCCAGAGTCGATGGTCGTCGTCGCTGTGGGAAGCGAACGAGGAAATGGAAAATTAGACGATGTTTTCGTTCGAGACGCCTCTTTCGTCTCCCCCGTCGAATCCGCAGGGTAGATTCCTAACTCCGACTAATCCGAACGGCAAAGGGGTTGCAGAGTGAAAGTAAACAGAAAGGGGAGGGAATCGATATCGAGGAAAAGACGCCGGGCGTCGCCTACCGTCTCGGCGAAACGACGTTCGACCGACGAAGTCGCGCGGAAACGTGATTACTCCCGAGATCACCTGTTAAGAATCCAGTATGCTCGAAAAATTCGGTTTACTTCGTTTCCGAATAACGCGATGGATCGTCCATTTAGGTATATTCGAATGGCGCTTTAAATTCATCGGTCGTCGGACGTCGTTTCGGCCATAATTTTCTTTCTAATTTCGAAAGAATAATCGTAAAAAACTAACGGTCGTGAAATTCATGAAATAAGTTTTTTAATGAAACGTTACGATCATCTTGGAAACGAAGATTTAAAAATCCGGTTTATAAGCACTGCTTCTTTCGTAGCTTCCAAAGAAACAATCTTATTACGTTCCTTATAATTCCGAAAATATTAATCGCAATATGTTTCCCTGCTGCATTTCGCGAAAACTTACGTAGTATCAAGAATATCGCATTGGGAGAAATAGTTTGAAATCTTTGTTATCGCGACTGATCTAAACGACGTTACGTTCTTCGGACAATCGAATAACTTTGCACATGACGAAAGAACTATCTTTTAAGAGTCGATGTTATATTTGGGGTGTTATTCTACTATCTCTTATCGTCTCCAAATTTTTCATTGGTAACATTTTAACGATCTACCGTTTCGTTGACGAATATTCCGACAATCGTGGTCCATCGCGCGACAAAAATCTCGAAGAAGAATGTCATCGAGTCGTTCCGTCGGCATCGAACAAGAGGACGTCTCGGTACCGGCGGTAAAATTTTCCTGAACGCGGCAACCGTTCCCAATATCCCCTTCGAAGGTCAGACGAACAATCGAAACGGGGCCCAATGTTCGTTCAACTTTTTTTTCTCCGCAGAAGGTCTTCTTCCGTCAATACTCCAATTTTTTCCAAACGTCGGATATCAGCCGGCACTAACAAAGATCCAAGGTCGTGTCGTAACGACCTCCTTTGATTTCTTTTTTTCCCTTTCGTGCCCCGGCACGTATTTCGTGCGCTAGGAAACGAGGTCTGCTCAGTTTTCGTCTCGTCGTCACGATGAGCTGACGCGATCGCGAATCGACCCACGGAAGAATCAAGGAAACGGTTTTGCGTGTTTCGTCTCCGCAAGTTATCCGACGGACACAGTGCGACGACGCCATTTTACTTTCTTCGTGCTCGGTGCGCTCGCGGCGATGGCGACTCGGTCGAAGGTAACTTTTGTTAGCTGCGTATTTTCCAACATCATCGCGTTCTCTCTATCGATCTTCTCGTCGAAACGTTCTTTCGAATCGACGATCTACGCTTGTCATCGGCCGCGAGGTAGTCGTTTTATTTTGAATGCGCAATGGAAAAACGTGGAATCGTTATCTCAGAAAGCTAGAATACATTATTCGACTAGTTTTTATCCCTCCGCTTAAGTTTTACGCGAGACGCCAGCTATCTAAAATTTCTTGCGCCGCTCGATCGAGTTGGAACGACGTTTTAAAGAAACCACGATTAAGGGGAATTAAGACAACGACTATGTTACCTCAGCCTCGTTAGTTTTACGCCAACTTTCTCCTCGAAGCATCGATATACGGCAGCAAGTAAAGATAAATGCAGAATGGCAGTTCGTCGACTTGAAATTACTTTTGTCCCCGTCCAAAGTAATTTCTTAATAAAGTTTACGAGAATTTTTCTGATAGCAACTCGCCGTTCTCAAAGTACGTAAAGAAGAAAGTAATCTACTCTTCCGAAATGCATAAAAAATTAAGCGATTGATTTACTTTACGTTTATTCCGTGATTAACCACGTACGAATAAATACAATCCGTCGTTTACGGTTACGCGAAACGTGCCCCGTTTATTTCTTCGATTACGAACAATTCTCCGTCGCTATTTTTTCTTTCTTTCTTCTCTTTTAACGTAACAATCTGTACTAGTTCGAGGTGAATTATTCGCCGCCTATTTTCGCTCTGATTCAAAGGGCCTTCGTTATTTTCTTGATTTATCGCTCGAGAACGTCTGTTTCTGGTTCAAGGCTCGGAATAGACCGTGGTCCGTCGTAATCGTAGTCGCGATCGGCGAGCAGCCAGACAGCATCGCGCGGCCGCTCGTTGATAACATTACGGCAGAAGTTAACTTCGACGTTGTCCGGTTACATCGCGGTCGCTCGTGAAAATGTTTGCGTACGTTTGCCGAACCACGGTTTACGATGTGTCGTCGCTCATCGCGTAACGCCCGTTAGCTCGGTATCGCTAATAAACCCGCTTAACTGAACGCGAATATGTCGCGTTATCGAGGAAACATTATGTCCGCGTTAACAGCGGCTGCGCAATGTGTCGCTAGTTGCATTAATCTCTTATCGACCCGTCTCTTTCTCGCAAATCTCGTCGGTTTGCACGACCAACTTTGTCTCAACGATTCTTCGTTAATAGCGATGACGCGTATTAGTATTAGAGTTAAGAGAATACAGTGACTGCGCAAAGTATTTTATATAGTGATACACCGTCGTATTTGTTGTAGCATTTATACGTACTAATTAATCAGATCCGAGCGTAGTAAACTTCGTATCGTCTGATATTCTTCAATGGCTATTTTATTATATTCCCTGCTGTTACACCCTGTCAGGTGTAAAATATTCAACTACCGTGCATAATTTATATTCGATAACCCAATCGATCGAATAATTCCAGGTTCGATGGATGATTCCAAATTTATCGAAGAATCGAAGCTTGGACTTTGTTACGAATACGTTTGCGTTGAATTTTTGTTAAAGATTCGTATCACAAGCGTTGCATGGCTTGATAATTACGTATAGGGTTATGGTTACAGTGGATGCGTATTTTAGCCAACCGTCGTTTCGAATCCGAACACCCAAATGCGTATATCAAAGATCTGTGCATCGAGTCTTGTTCCGGCGTATTCTTCGGAACCGCGGTTCGTCGCAATTTGCACGCGCTGTAACCGTAGCCTTGAATAAGGGATTAAGAAAAATGTTCATTAAAGCGGTGAAAAATCTAATTGTTGGTCACTTGTGCGGCGCAGGTTTCCCCATGTGGCGAAGAAGAGTTATCGCTGTTCGTTCACCGCCTCACCTACGGCCCATCAAAGGTGAGTGTGTACAATAAAGAATAATTTATAACTGGTGCGCGCAACGCTGCGGAGAAGAAGCATACTTAATTGCAACGGAACCAGTCGAATACGAATCGCGTGTCTGTTAACGAACTCGGTTTAACGCCAACGAGTGAAAAACGCATCTCTCTTGGAAGCACGAAGCAGATCGCCGTTTCGCGAATAAATTGCGAGTATTCTTTGATTATAAAACGAACGTCGATCGAAATCTCGATCACGCTGATCACGCACGGCGAATTCTGTTATCTGTCGCGGACGGTTCGCGCGTTTCGTCGTGCGTCGTTCGTTAAACGCAAATTTGTCGACGTTGTTCGTCGTAAATCTGTTTCGACGTAAACGCACTGCTTGGTCGACTCGTGCATTACGTCGTCCGGCATGATTAATACGCGTATCGTAAAATTCTAGCGGCGTGCTCGCGCGACGACAGCGTTCGAGGCTGCCTCTGTTTCGCCTCTTCCGACGGTCTAGAATCTCGCCAAGAGCGAATAGAAGCGCGGGATTAACCCGGCTGAGCGTAATTTACTGCTCGAGCTTTCCTCGTCCAACTGGCGCGCTATTGGAAAAGAATTGCAATCGCAAGCGTATGTTTATAGTGGGTAAATTGTTGGAATATCGATGGAGGATCGAAACGATTTTCCGGAAGAACGAATGGCTTGCACTCGGAAGTCTTAGACAGCGGTAACTTTGGCGCATTAAACGCGAAGGCTATTTTCTGGTGCACTGGTTAACTAGATTTTGTACCTCGCGAGTAAAACCGGCAAAATGTTTGGAAAGTATCGTATCGTGCGCAATTTACTGGAACACGCATCCGGCGAAAGTTACGAACACGTAGGACGCGAGGCTTCGCTGAATCGACGCTTCCCGGTGATTATAGTAATCTAGGAAACGAAGACGCAAACTTGCGTGCAACGAAGCTCCTTCGAGTCGATCTTCCACCGAATCCTACTTTTCTAACGTTGGAAAATTCTTTCGGGCGATCGTCCGACGCTGAAAACCTTTTCTCGATTGAAACGAAAATGAAATTCAGGGTTGAAACGTTCGAAGAAATTTACACCGCGGTTTAAGAAGCTAATTAATTGGATTAAAGTTCTAGATTTCGTCGATAAAGAATTCGTAATCATAAGAGGGCTTTTCACGTTTGCCGTCGTTATTTTCTTATCGAGTAAAAAGATATATAAATGTTGTATCAAGTTTGGGCAGATGCGAGAATACGCTCCTAGGGTAAATTTGGGAGAGACGCCACGGGCAAAAAGTCGACACACTTGTAATATCTCGTGATGAGAGAAAGAGTATCGTATATATTGCTTCTTGTTACAACCCTGCATGTGTGCCTGGGAAAACAAGTTAGTGGCTGCTCGGCTGTCGCTGCACGTGTCGTCTGTGGAAGATTAAAGCAACAACTGTACGAAAAATTACGTTAAAATTTTACGTCGATGATACGTTAATGCTTATAAGCGCAATGGAAATAGGATAAAGTACGCGCCTATCTATTTTATCGTTTAAAGTGCTTTCTAATTAATTAGTAAGCGCAGAATAGAATTTAAGAAAGAGAAATTAGCATGTATCGCGTCTCTCCTACAAGACGCGGAGAACACGCCACTCTACTAACGTGTCATTTTTCAATATTTTGCTCGATTTTGCGTAAGGAAAGCATAGGAACTCTTTCTGTTTTTCGTAGTATACGAGTGTGTTTTTCGCGATATTCCTATACGTCCTATTCGCGATATTCACGGTTTTGGTAAAACGTCGCGGCGTTCCTGTTATCGTTTCCCAGCGGCTCGCGTTTATTAAAGTCGCATTTTACTAGCCGTAACTAACGACGGATATTAACAGAATTTTCACACGTAGCTCTTTCGATGCCGCCGTGACATTTACGCGGCCTCCGCTTCTAACCGTTAATTCGTCTAATACATGCACAGCCTTCTCTCACTTTCTTCGTTTCGTTCTTTTATCTTTCAAAGAGGTTTCCAGTTTACGTTCTCGGCATCACGAAGTAATCTTCAAATTTCGTCACGCGTTCGCGTCGGATAATTTCGAATCTTCGATCGAGCGATGAATATTCACAGGTACGATTTAATTTAAAGTCAAAGTTACTTAAAAGCGTTGCTCGATCGTTGGCTGAAAAAAATGGATTGCGTTTCTGCGGCTAGAATATAAAAAAACGAGGGAAAGGCGTACAGGCGGTTCGTTTTTATACATTTAGACAGATTCGAAGGAGGACTCTTCCCCTCCGAGGTCGAAGGAGTGGAACAAACAGGTCCGCGAAATTGAACACATGTGCCTACCCGTAAATTTGCAGGGACACACCTTCAAGGGTTTAGGGCTTCGAATAAGGGCTGCTGGAATATGGTATTAGTCAGTGCGTTATATTCTCCGGCGGCGTCAGGTTGTGTCACGCGTGGCGGGATTTCGTGCTTCTACGTGTGTGTCTGCTCGTACTCGAGGATTTGGATTTCTATCTGTGGCAATGCGATCGAACGAACTCCCGTGACGTTCTCGAATCGTACATCTTCGCTTGAAGATACAACGAGCGAGCTAACGATGTCCAACAATGGGAAACGTGACTGCGAAGGTAAAAAGTACGTTATGTATTTATCGTTGATCAAGAAAAATCGGCAACGATGATCTTGATCTCGTACGACTAAAGTCTTTTTACGACTCTCGTCTCATTTGTTATTCGACCTCTTCTCGCGGAAATCTCGGCCATAAACGTGCGTTTAAGCAAAGTAAATTATACATCAGGCACAGTCTGATAATTCGAAGTTGAAACGAACAGAGTTAAGAGTTGAAACTATATTACGTGCAACATTTCGCAAACTGGAATGCATACACTAGCTACAAAAAGTATTTTCACTCCACCGTATTCACTATATTATTTACGTCCTGATTAATTACAGCTAGCCGTATTAGATTCTATATCGTTCAGCGTTATGTACATAATTTTACTACCAGGACTCGATACCGCGAAAATGATAAAAGATGAAAAAATGAAAGTACGTACAAATACTTTCTGCAACCACCGTCGATCTATTTTTTCAAACTCACTCGAGATCGCTGTACGAATTGGCGAACGCGGAAAAGAACGTCGATACCATGGATAAACATTTGTTTATCCTTAAATCATCGCAACCTGCGTATACGTGGTAATATCATCGAGGTAGTTGGAAAGTATCGTGATAAGCTGACGTGGTTTATTTATAGCCAGTCGTATCTTCTTCCCTTGATGCCAGATTCATTAAATTAATCCGAGGCCCTCCGGCGCTATGACGCATCGTCGTATTATCCGCGTCACAAAAGCACGCGCGTCTTAAAGAATCCTGCGAGTTACTCGCGTCGCAAGGAAATTGTTTCCCATAAATGCATCGTTATCCATCGTTGTCGACAGTGCAATTATCCAGACTCGTCCGAGATGGAGTAGATAACGCCGAGTTAATAACAATAAAGAAGGAAAGATTCACGCAATCTGCATGTTTATTCCGAAGCTGGATTCCAGGTTCGTGGACTCGGATGGATCGCGATGCGATTGCAAAACTACTGATTTGTTGCATGCGTTGCATCGTAAAACCGAGCAGAAAAAATCCACTGGCCGCTGCCTTGCGATATTTACGAGCTAACGCGCGCGCGATTGTATAAAATCCCGGTTTCGCGTACGCTGCAAATTACATTTTTTTTTTCTTTTTCGACTCGCCGACGGAATAGCGTGTATCGTCTGGCTTTCGGAGAACTGCTACCGCAACCCTTCTTTCTTGTCTGCTGCTCCGAGTTTTCAGTATTTTTTTAAATGGAAGGTTAGAAAGGTAACTGGGCTCGTATGCTTATATAGCGCTTGTAAGCTGTACGACATTAAGACTCAACGTGGAACACTGAGAATTCTCGTGTTCCTGTTATCTTTGTTACACGCGCTGCGAAATATTTCAGGGGTCTTCTTTATTCTTACGTAGCGTAATACGTTTGTACGAGCGACTTTGGGCATTGTCTATATTTACTTATAATTTATTTGATATATTTTAAATATATTTGACTCTCGTTACCGTTTTATCGATCCTCTGCACAATTCCACCGCACTTATCTCTTATAATACACGAGTATCAAGCATTTTATTAAATTCGTAATGAATCGAAAGACGAAGATACGTACCTACCAATTAATCTCAAATCTCTTATCTTCTCTTTGATCTTCATAATTTCACACGCTTTGTTCGCGAATTAAAAATTAACAGCGTCGTTTATCGTCCAGTTGGTGTAACATTCTGCCATCCGAAGCTTAGCAAATAGGTTTGCTCGTTATCGGCACAGATTTCCACGGTTCGCGAGCAGAGAAATCGGAAGGAGAGCCGAGTTACGTGGCGTGGCATAGACAGGATTTGCAGGTTTTCGCGTGCGTACACGCATAAGGAAAAGAAGAGAGAATGTCAAGAATCGCCAAGCGTTATTTACGGTCGCGTGCGCGTGCGAGAGACGTTCGTTTTATAAGGCGATAAAGACGAAACTCGAGGTGCGTTGTCGCCGCGTGAGAAAAGGATATATCTATATAACGTCGTTGAAAGTAGTCTGGAACGTGCGAGCTCTCGATGGTTGCTCTTAAGGTGGGATTTCTTATTAATAGACTGCGGATGCGTTTATACGAATTCATAGTTTTATGACCGTAATTGAGAAAAATGAAATTTGAGCAGAGATTCGTTTCACCTACTCGGTATTAATTTGGTTATACGAAGACTATAAGGAGGAAAAACACAATAAACAATTTTAATATCCAATATGATCGTACTAACGAATTCTATCAAAATTGTCGTTTTATTTGATTTCGGAATTGAATTTTTATTTCTTCTATCCAGTTACATATTCGAGAGACGATTGGAATATTCTTCGAAGTTTCGGTCAAATCATTCGACGTTCGACTTCGAGTCGCTTGAATTCGAGCAAATTGAATTAATCCGATCGCAGCTTTATTCCACCTTTGGAAGTCCTTCCGTTTGCTCGCGACCCGTACTCGCGCGATACGTACGCTAACAGCGCATTCATCTCGGGTATTCGAGCGTGTCTCCGCGACGGTCGTCGCCACGGTCTCGCGCTGTCCCACGAGACGGCTATCATAAAGCCATTAACTTTATTATACCGAGTCATTAACTTAAATATTACGACTCACGTGTCGCGGAGTTTCGGCCCAGCTGATTTATCGCAGCAAGGATTTCGTGACGTAACGGAACGGCGCGGGCTCTCTCCGATCGAGTAAAACGTTCACCTGGAGCGAAACATTCTTCGCGGATGGAAAGGAATCTCGATGAAAGAAGGAGACCAGCGTGTCAGGGAAACTCGCGATACGTGTCCAAATGTGATTATTTTTTTTTCAAACGGCGTCACACTTTATGTCCGTGGCTTGTTTCGTTTCGTTGCTTCGAACGATCCTTTTCGTTAAATGGTTTGACATTATGAGCGGAATTTAATCGAAGGATTTATTTTACTTAATGTTTATAGTCTTCGGCTCGTTTATCGTTGATTAATGGTGTCTTTCTAACTGCACATTCCACCATCCAGTGTTCTATTCAGACCACCATATTATACTTAGCCTAAGTGGTTCTGTGACTGGTCGTTTGTTCTATAAATCTCAACCCTCGTCGTGATTCGATCTTCCTTCGTATCGTCCTCCGCATGAATAACATCGTTTTACGATACATTTTGCTCATGTTTTTCCATCGTACCTATTACCAGCCAACTTGCCATTAAACGAGATTAAGTCTTCTCGTCCAGCGTCGTCCCTTGAACTTTTTCTTGCCACGTTCGTTCGATTGCACACGGAAATTCCACTCTGTCGTCATTCCGAATCTTTCTGCTTGTTCGTCGCGATACGTTCGTCGCTTGGAGCAAAAGATCGAGCATAGTTTTCTTCGAGAGAGGCAAGGAGCCGTGCGCAAAGTAGGTACAGCGTGGCCACGTTTCACAAAAACGATATATCAAAGGAGAAACGAAGCGAAATGGACGATGGTGGTCGGAGAGAGCCGTGGAATCGGACGAAGGTCGCGGCGAGGGTCGAGGAGGAAGGACTAACGGAAAGGGTTCGGACCTGGCGCAGCCAGATTTTATATGAGTTTCGGGATTTGAAATGAGGATTTACGGGCGAGTGAGGAACATTGTTTCAAATAAGATGTCTCGACCTGTGCGGCGTCTATTCGCCACGGAGGTAGCTCGCAGCTCGAGCGGAAAGGATGGCTTCCAAAAGTAAAGGAGGATACGATGAGAAGTTGCGAGGAAACAAGAGTCGGAGGAAGGAAGGCGAGAGTTAACAAAGCGTAATGAAACGTTGCTAAAGGATTGGAGAGGAGGGAATAAGCGCGCCGGTGAGATTGAGACAGTCGAAGCCACCAAGGACGAGGGAAGACTTGGAAGCAGGGAGAAAAAGAAGGCGAAGGAGATGAACAGGAAGAAGAACGGAGAAGAATATCGCGATGGTTTTGCTCGTCCGAAGGATTCTTTTTCGATTCGTGGTTATGCGGCCTCATAAACGTATGATAGAGATTAAAGACGAAATAAGACCGAGAAAAGAGCTTGCTCGGCCGAAAGAAGCGAGGATGGAAGAGGAACGAGAGGGAAGAGGCAGACGAGGAGTTCGACTCGTTTACCACGAGCAAGGGAGAATACGGCTCGAGAGTAGAATCTGGAGGGGATTCCGAGAGGGAGAAAGAAGAAAAAATGGTGGTGCAGGGTAGAGGGAGAGAAAGAGAGAGAGAGAGAGAGAGAGATCTAGGGGCAGAACACGCTGGTGAGAACGAAAAGAGACGAGAGAATGGAAGAGCAGAGCAAACCGACAGAGTAAGCTTCTCGGTAGGAGGGTTCTACTTCGATTCACGACTGTGTGAGCCTATAAGTATGTAAATGGGGAATATTATTTCGATGCGTGTGAGTGCTCTCCAAGTTCAGGCACGAAAGAACACGGTCTGCCAGGGAAAGAGAGGAAGAGAGATCGGCCGATTGCACGCGCATGCGCCTCAACATCTTTATGAACTCGTTATTATAGCAAGCAGCGGATAATCAAAGAGCGGTTCCTACGCACGGTCGCTGCTCGTTGTTACAGGCATCTTCTCGTTTCTTCGTCCCTGTTTCTTCCTTTTTCTCCGTCCGATCTATCGATTCTTCCTTGCTTCAACAGCGAACTCGGTTACATATCGTAGGCATTTCTAATTTTCAGGCTCTTTCATCGTGAAACCGTAAATAAATATAGCTCGGAATCTGTCGGTTTCGAACTACGTAGCTGAATATTCACGGTAGGCTTCTGACGCCAGTGCGAGCCAATCGCCAACTTAAATTCCGTAGTCCGAGTGAAGCTGGCGCGTCCAAGAAACTCCGAAACTCTTGTCTTGCATTTAGCAGCAAGATGGCGAACGAACATTAAGGGGGCCCTTAACGAGGAAAGTTTTCATTACGCGAGCCGTTTGAAATTAAGACGATCCGCCTTGTTTCGCCGTAGTTTCTTACCTTGCTTCTCCCCTCTGCTCCCCTCGGTTTGCTACCTTTCGCCCTGTCGACCACCCACCCCTCCACCCCTTCGTTTCCACATAGCACGTCTCGCAAGGCAACGTGGTCGTCGGTTGATGCTTCTGCGGCGGCGTTCGTAGAAGCGGTCGCCATGTTCCCGCGCGAGGTCGCGCGAAGGTAGGGTGGTGGATGCTGAGGGAATTCCATTTCAAAGCAAAAAGGTCCCACGCGGGGGAACGTGCGACCAGCGTTGTTGGTATTCCGTATGCCGTGTATTCGAAATACCATGGGGTGTCGTTGCTACGTACACGCCAGCACCCCGCCACGTCGGCCATGCATTTTTCAAGCGAACGTCGCCCACTTCGTTTCCCATCAGATACAAACCGCCTCTGGACAGATACGATCTTATTAAGGGGAGAATTTCTAGCTGCGAACGGTCGACACCAGTTCCGAACTTAAAATAAATATTTTCATTCATCGAAATGCAGGCTTGAACGAAGACGCGAGATACTGTTTGTGGAAGAATACTCTCGTTTTTAAAGCAGGGTGAGCCCGTTTCGAAGATCTTTCGAGGAAAAGTCATTTCTCGAGTTGTCTGCTCTATTCTTGCTCGTATAGACTGACGAATATTAAACAAACCACTGCTCTGCTATTTGTTATTCTACCGTTACCCTTCGACCCACTTTCGATCTATTCCTACCGCCGTCTTATCTACGACTTTACGGTCATCCCTTGGACGACGATGGTGGTATCCATTTATCGAGTGGAGGCTTAGCGAGTTGCAGTTAAATAGCGCTAAAAAAAAAAACGAGCAGCTGCGCTTAAACAACAACGTTTCCTCGAAGCGGTACAATCTCCAGCCGAGCGAACGCATTTTAAAGTCAGCTTGCAGGCTTTCTTCCCTTCGAGACGGTTAGGAAACGACGTGGATAGTCCTCTGACGGCGCGTTCCGGGGGTGACGGTGGAACGGGGGTTGCAGCTCTCTATTGATCCGTCGGAGGAACGTTCCCGAGGGGTGGAGCTCCACTGGCCGTAGGGTTGTTTCAGCCCTTCTACGAAAGCAGCCAGCCGATTGGCCGAGCCGGGGGAAACATGGCCGTCGGGTGTACGTACCGGAAACGTGATCTCCTCGCCACGCTCTCGTTCCACCGCTTTCCTTCGGTTTTTCTTCGTCGTTCCTCCTTGTTCGAGCAAGAACCGTGCCCTTAGGCCGCTCTGCCGCGAAACTGGCCGACCGAGCAAACCCCTGCTCGTCCTCTCTTCCCCCTTTCGGGTTTTTGCGAAATTTATTACAGCGATATATTCGCATCCATTAGATAGCTCGGTTCCTACGCCTGCATTCTGCTCACCCTTGCCTCCCGTTTTCTTTCTACCTCGCCTTTTTTTCGCCTGTCTTCTTCTTCTTCTTCTTCTGTCTCCACTCGTGTAATCAATTACCCTCTCGTGGATTCGGATCGTGCGGTTTTTGTACCAGCTACGTGCGTTCGATGTTCTCCTCGAGACGAATGGCGTTCTAACTTGATTCGCCGAGGACGCGAGAGAAAAAATTCGCAAGTTGTAATACGATGTTTGTCTGCCATAAGAATTTGTCATATATTGTTAGGATATGAAATACGGGCGATTAAAGTCCAGACGCTCGCAGTTGTGAATGTAACACTTTCTTACGTGACCTGAACGTATTTTTCTTTCCCGTATCCTTCTGTCTAGCTGCAAACATTCTCTTCAAACAAAAACGTCATACCGTCATAAGGATAGAGCACGAGGCATTGTAATGATTATCGTAATAATACGAGTATTGATTTATTTCAGGAAGATATATCGTTTATTTTATCAAGTTTCTTTGCTAGGGTTGTTCGAATTATTTTTTTATTTCTGATACGTTTGCCTCCAAGTATTAGATATTGTCTTATTTGCTCGTTGTTACGTGAAAGATGAACGGTGTGTCGCAGCATACTGCATACATATAACGAACTTGATTATTCCGTGTAAAATTGAACGTGGAAGTTCAAGATTATCGACCCGTCTGATCGAAGGACTTTCATCGATCGAACCTCCGCAGTTGGCGAATTCGTTGTCGGACGAAGCATCGAACGAAAGTTGTGTGGTTGTTAACAAGCGACTGATCCGACCCGGTGAATCGTCCGCATAATTTCTGGCGGTTAAGCGTGTCCGCGGCACGGCAGGCACGCCATGCAATCGGAACTAATGGCGAAAGCATTAGCGACGAATTGTCAGAGATATACACAGACGATATAACGTTGAGAGACCATAAACTGGTCGTAGAGTCTTCTCGTTGCGTACTTACGTACGTGTGCACGAGTGTCGTTCGTACAACGGTTTCGTGCACGGCTGTGTCCG
Organism: Bombus impatiens; assembly: GCF_000188095.3. NCBI lineage: Eukaryota > Metazoa > Arthropoda > Insecta > Hymenoptera > Apidae > Bombus > Bombus impatiens. The sequence continues at coordinate 312,990 of NT_177925.1, read as the reverse complement.
TGCATGTCGAATATTCGTGAACACCTGTGCACGCGTCTTATCTACTTTACAAGTTGTCACGGATTACATCGTCGTGAAGGTGTTTAACGCTTTCCCTGCGAATAACGCGTAATTTAGGATGCGACGTGCCGTTCGTTGTCTCGACACAATTAAACGCTACGTTGAAACTCTGGAAACGGCGATGAAAGTGCTAGAAAATGTCGATTCTTTTGGAATACGTAATAAAGAATCTAAAAATCGTTGCCTGTAAGTGTACGATAAGAAAGTAAGCGAATATTTTTATTGTATTTAGCGAAACCATACCTATCAGAGGAATTTCCGTGAAAATTGGTGGCAAAGATCGTGGATAAACAAACAAACGAGACTACTGTCTATAGGCAAAATGTTGCAAGTGCCTGAATGACAAGCGTTTAATTCGCTTTAATTATTCGATGGAATTCAGTCGTCTTGTTTGCCGTCGAGGCAGTAAAAGGGTGAAGGGGTCGAGGATCCTGGAGGTTGCTCAGACAGCAGAAGGAAGGAGAAACTCGGAGGTTGAGATGCTTTAGCCTTTGGGGGCCGCGGTCGATACTGCGTCTCTGCGAGGAAAGCAGTGTTGCCAACTGGCTTGCCTGGAATTTTGCACTTTCTTACCAGGCTACGTTACTCGCCACATCTATCCTTTCTCAAACTGTATAAAAAATGCGTTCGACCAAACGCCAAGATATATTTCGTTGATATGAAATTTTTCCAAATTTTATCCGACAATAACGCGTATTGCAAAACGTAGATATCCTGTTAACGTTTACCTCCAAAATTGCCAGATAGTAGAAAATTAGAGCGCCGTATAAATCATTCGTGACGTTACTACAATAGCGATCGTTCAGGGTCGATTTTAGATAAGCAACGCATTTTATAACGTCTCGAGAGTGGTGTTCGTTCGAGGTCGGCCGCAGAAAAAACCGCATCGTGACAAATCCAAGGCGAAACATCGTTTCGACAAAGGTAAACAATCGTAAGGGTTGAGCTTTTCCCTGTGACGTTTTTTTTTTTGCATAGAGCCTCCAGACGACGAAAGTGAAAACGCATTAGTCGGGCTTTTACGAGGTGATCGTGGCCCTGTTAGCGTTCAAACGGCCTGTTTCGACCGGGACACAAGAATATGCGGATTATGGCTTTCCGAAATATCCCGGTCGACATTGAGCGAGCTTAGGGCGCGAATGACCCTGCAGCGGGGGTTGTAAAGCGATCCTTTCGTTTCACCCGACGTTGGAAACTTGCATTTCGCAGCCAACAGCGATTATACGATACTTTTGAACGATACGAAGGTTTATAATGGAAGACGATGCGATTGATCGATGAATACAGCGAGCATAAAGCAAGCTGAGAAGGGGGACGACGATGTGTTTCCTAAACATTCCGAATATCAGGAAACGAGAGAATCTTACGGTGGGAGCACGTGCTCTAGCTCGTTCACTCTCAATTTCAATGTGTTTTTATTGCGCCTCTTAAATTCACATTTATGAGCTCTTATGTTCTCCCTGTTTCTCTGGTCTGCAACAGCATGCCAGGAGTGGACCGAGTCGCGAACACCGTCTAGCGTATCCTCGTGTACCGAACAGGAATCAGTCGGCGTCGACTTAAACAGCCGATAATTGCGACGAATACCTTCCACGGTAATCATAAATATCGTAACGCGCTAAGAACAAACCCCTGTCGACCTTTTCCGTGACTTGTAACATCGAATTGACACCTATTGACCATTGATCAATTAAACGGCCATTGATACATCGTCAACGTCCATCTCCAGCTCATTTTCAATTGCCTCGAGCGTGTTGCGCGCACGCAGACACTGTCGTTTCGACGAGACTGTTTTCGAAACGTGGTAGACATTTCTAATGTACGTTGAAATATACCGCTTAGTCTAGTTACATTTTAATTCCGTGCTTTCGGTTGTTTCACATTTTCGAGGAATCTACGTATAACGCGGAACGTTTAACGAGGATAGCTGTTTCGGTATACGAAGAGATTAGCGATGGGTTTCTTGGGTACATGCCCGGTATTCTCGCCAGGTATACCGTGGTTTTACGATTTCCTTCCTAAGGTTGTAAATTTATCAAATCCACAGCCTCGAACTTTGTATTTGAACGGTTGCTTTGACGAACGATGATCAACGATAAATCGTGACTTTACAAACCTGCCGAGTGTCGTTATTTAAACGCGGTGGCCGTCTATTTAAGCCTAACCGTCCACAGATTACACTGCTATAAAATAATAAACATAAAACACGCGGCGGATCGACGTAAAAGCGAGTAGGCCACTTCTCGCGCACAATTAAGCGGTCAATTTTTTATCCTTTTCTGCCGTTTGTTTCTTTTAAACGTGACAAAAAAGAAGGCTGTCTACCCGATTTGCATATACATATCTTTATCGAGTCCCTGAGAGTCTTTAAATAGCACACAGTTTAAATTGTACCAAGCTCGTAACGTATTGAATTATTTATAACAGCGAACGATTGAATTTTACCTTAATTTTTTGAAAGAAAAGAGCGTGTATTGGATTTCTTGTGATCGCTCGATGTTCCATTATCCGTACGAGAGATACAAACGAGATGGATATTGAAATTTAATAGTCGCTATTATAGTCTGACGATCTTTAGGCAAATTTATTCGTTTTGCTAATACGATCGAAGACACGACGCCTGATCGCGATGATTTGTTTCGCTCGCTAAATATCATAACGAGCGGGTATCTTTACGATGCGCGAACATCTGCGATCTAGAAGAATCGCGAAAATTCGTGGAATTGTAAAATGACGACGCTCCTGTTGCAGAGTGGAGAGTATTCACGCTTTATGTTTTTCAAAGTCTGAAGCAGGAATTTTCTCGATAACGACGTTATTGGACGAAAACATTATCGCCATCGTGTTCTCGCTTTTCTTCTTGATAGCGAGAACAGATCCTCGTAGTTAATAATTTCGTTGAATAGAAGCCTTGTCGGAGAGCGAAGCAGGCGATCGAAAATAAACGAGCGGCCATCATGCGACCGGAGTAGCAGGGAACCTATTAAGATATCGTGGGTTGGACCTGAAATCTCGACACAGCCAGGGCGAGCCAATCGCTGGAATTAACATTAAAATCCGCACGCGGTCCGTGCCAGTGATTCTTTCGAAATTCCTTCTCGCAGAGAGCCCCGTTTCCCTTTTCAACCGTGTTAATTAAAGTATTCGACGTTGTACGCCGCTCTGTGAAGGGCAACACGAATATATTTGACATTTTTATCGTTTGGCCGATAGGCTCGATACGAACGAGAAGCTTTCGTCGGAGAGAAACAATTCCTCGAACTTTCCTCGAACGATTTACAAAATTCAGTGTTCCCTTCTTTCACAAATATCGGAGGAGAGTGCGAGACCGACGAGGGAAACTCTACTTTACGATCCAACAGGAAAAGATCAAGTTCAATGCAAATCGAAAAATCGAACGCAAATACGAATAATCGACAAAAATTCCAGTAATCGTGAATTCGGGGATGAAAGTTGAATGATCTACAAAATTTAACGTCTCTTTCTCCTAAAATTATTAGAGCGTCGAACAGATAGAACGAATTTTTTTAATTCGAGAGAGAAGGACTCTCGTTTCCTACCGATCGCTGTATCTTGGCAGCTTTTGCCACCGCTGTAAGGCTGTATAAAAAAAAGGAAGAATTCGGGGGTGGGAGTTGAGTAACTGACGAAAGCACGCGTAATATGCCACGAATAAGAAGAATACACGTATCCAGGATAAACGCTGACATTCCATGTGCTTTGCGGACCGTTTATGCCCGTTCGAAGCGTTCCGCAAACGGCCTCGGATATTTTTACGAGCAACGCGGAGGCATCGGAGAACGGGTGGCGCGTTCGCGGTCCGATTCGCCACGATACCGATGATGATTACGATGCCCGCGACGATGAAGAAGATGACGATGATGATAGAGATAATGAGCGGTCTCTGGGAGCCGGCATCGCGGCGAGAAAGCGCCAAAGCACCGCCAATTTCGACCGCTAAACGTTTCCGAGAGACAAGCGAGTTCAATCAATGGCGAGAGAGCCTTTGTTTCGCATTTGCGGCCTCCAGGCTGGGTAATAGGCAACGAAATAAAAGCGGCTAGTGACTCAATCAAGCGACGTTCTACGCCGCGACTCGCGCACTGGCCACTCGTTTCCCTTCGCAATTAGTTCGATTCTCGAGATCTTCCGTCCCCGCGATCGTGGAGGTGGATTGGAAGTTTCTCGCTTTCCGAGAAACTCTGGCAAATACGATCTCCATCTTGGTCACTCCTGGTAAAAGGTTAGCGAACTCTTGGTAACGTTCAGAAGGTATTGCGATAAGGGTTAATCTTGGAACCCTTAATAGGAACCTTGTTTCGCAGATAAGTAGACGAATAATTTTAATCGTGGTCAGAAGTTAATCACCGAAGAAACGCGTGACTGATAAAACGAAATAAAAACTGAGATCGACTATGGGGAAATCGCAGCGATTAATCGTGGCTCGATATTTTCTCGTTGACGTTGACACAGAGAACAGAAACATCAATAACGCGAGCCTCGGTAAATAGGATATAAAAGTTTTAGTAAGATTATACGAGAAAGCCAAAGGGAGAAAGGTAGAGAGGGAGAAAGGTGAAGGGCTCGGTTAGTATCGCCAGAAGGGAAAGAGACGGGCTGGGGGTTAGAGGAGGCCGAGGTGATCTGTCATCGACGGTCGCCGGCATTTTACAAAGTACCTACAAGGCCTGGCCACGTTGGCCGCAGGTGCTACACAGAAGGCAGTCCGCAGGTAGATACGGTGGCTGCCTGATTGGCCTGCTTCGACCGGGTTCCATCCTACGGTTTTGCGACGCTAGCGTGTGCGAGGCAAAGAGAGGCGGTCGTTATTACGTGTCGCTCGCAACAAATCCGCTCTCGGCCTGTGCTCTGTCGGCTTGGCGAGAGATCCGACCGCCGCGAGACGCGGCGACCAGCGAGATAAAGCGAGAGGAAAATAGAGGAGAAAGGGAGATAGAAAAGGCCGGTACAGTTGGAGCATAGTAGTAGATCCCGTTGGCCGCGGTACCTACCGGCGATCTGGCCTGGGCTGCACGCATAGTCTGTAGACCTGCCAAGCTTTGGCAGCGAGCTAACTCGTTCGCCTGGCTCGCCTCGCGTGTATTTCCGTTACGTTACGTTCGCCAATGCGTGTATAGAGCTGTAACATCTCTTCGCTTCGCTACTCGCCGCCGCGCCGGCAGCCGCAGTCGCAACTCGGCCAACGCGATGCATCGCCAGATTCGCTAACGTCAGGTTCGCGCGTTTTCATCGCTCTTCGCCTCGATTCCAGTCTCGCGGCTCTTCGTCTCGTTCGCTTTTCTTATCGCGAATCGACGCCACGTGTGCATACGAAACGCTTCGTGCTTCGTCCCGCTTGGTTCGGCGAAGGACATCGTTCGAAGGACATGGGTCGTTGGTTCGCGAGTTGCACGTTTCACGAGTATACGGTCTTCATAGACGATCCACGCGATCTACGTAACCTTTAGACGAAGCAGCGACAGCAAGAGCCGCGGTTCGCGAACCTCGATCGTGCGAGCGTTTCGCGTTACAGTGAGTGCAACGCGGAAAGCGCTATCGGCCCGACGACCGCGTACGTTATCGCGTGTAAAAAGTTGAACACGAGTGGCCGAGTATAATCGGTGGGAAGGGGAGGAAGAAACGATGAAAGGAAGCGTTTCTCTCGGGATTGGATCGTGATTCGAGACGGAAACGCGATTCGAGGCTGGTTCTTCTGCTTTGGAGCGCGGACAAAGAGAAAGAGAGAGAGAGAGAGAGAGAGAGAGAAGCATCGGTGGACGAGCAAAGCCGAGGAACGAGCGGCACTGTCCGATGTGTTTGGCCGGCGGCCACGTTGCGAATCGCTTGAACGTGCATTGGATGTTTCAGCAGCTGGAAAACGAGACGGCATGGACTAGCCGCTCGGGCCGTGGAAACCCTTGGAAGGGAAAAGGGCAGCGGCATCCCCTCCCTCGGCCCTGCAACCGTCGCGACGCTCGACGACGCTGCAACGTCGTCGCTTCGCAACCATCTCATCGCCCTTGTCGTTTCAGCCGGAAGGTGAGTCGATTTCTCATTTCGTTTCACCTGGTTTTTTCTCTCGATCGTACCGCGACAATTGCAGGGATCTACGCGATACGCTTTTCTCTTCCGTTGCTCGACATTCTTAAAAGCGCGTATTACGCGCTTTTACTCTTTCGCGACTCGAATTACGCCAGCCATTACTTTCTCCTCGAGCCGGGGATTACCGATTCTATCCTTCTGAAAGTCGTGAAAATAACGCGAAACTCCATCGGAGAAGCAGAGTCGTAGGTACGCAGAAAAATAGTTTGGAATCTTTGTCGAATTTTTCGACTGTCTAAACGGAACCTCTGTAAGCATCGTAATCCCATCGAAACGCGAGATTTATTTCCTTGGAGGGCAAAGTACGCATCCGGAAGCTTCGAGCGATTCGTTTTTCCCGCGACAGCGCAGCGTTAAGAAGAAGAAATCCCACGTCACGTTTCTAGAAGGCGGTCGTCGTAATCCGAAGATTAACGGTCGGACACGTCCGCGTCGTCGATGTCGTGGCGTCTTTTCTTCGTCCATCCCCCGTCCTAGGATGGATTTAATGCGATCCAGCGGGGCTTTGTTTTATCATCGGCTATCAGCGGCTATATTTCAGCGAGGTTGGCCGTATGATCTTCATTAGGGGCCCGGAATTCCCGCCACGAAAAGGCAATTTCATTAAACGCGACCGAAAGAAAACCGTATGTGTAGGAACTATCAACGCGTACAGTTCGTTCCGGTCCCTCTGCTTTTACGATCGGCCGATGGTGCGCGCATGTTCAGCGTTATTTTACTCCTTTTCACGCACGCACCGCACACGCCATCCTGTTCCACGTGCACGCGCGGCCATGCCCCTGAAACTCGACGAATCAACCGTCGAACAGATAGACAGTTACGTCGAAGCCGAATTAAGGTTTGCCACTAATTACGTTCTTCTGTGTCTGCTGTTTCCACTTTACCTTCTCTTCTTGTCTTTTGAAATTTATGGAACAAACGTACAAGTACCTCGTTCATGGGTAAGAGTCCATGGTTCGAGTCGTACGACCGATGCCAGACTCGTCTATTCATTGGGAAGAATTACGCCTTAACCGTTACGCGTTAGTCGTACTATTCGCAGAGATGTCACTTATCGTGATTCATACGTAGACCATCTTCAGATATATATTTGCAAAATAATCAAATCTGCCGAATTACAAACGATATCGACGAGTCACGAGCTTGACTTGGCTCGAATAAATCTACTTTACACTGTCTATAATTTCCAAGATAAAATCTTTCCTCCTCGACATCGACGAACCAGGATTCTGAACTCACAGAGAACTCCGGCAATCCGTTGGTCCAAAGTCTGCTGGTGCCCGGTACGAGAATAAAGGCGCGATACAGCGACGTTGCAACCGGGTAGACTAGATAAAATATAAAATTTATGGAAAACGAGGGGAAGAGAAAGGCGAACGTCGCAGGTCGGAGAAGCGAGATGGAATCGGAGGGAGAGGACCGGCCTGTAAACTGGCGAACCGGCCAGCACTCCCTCGACCGACGCTCGGAGGAGCTCCCAGATGAATTTGAATAAAAATGGGACGCGTGACGAGATGGAATAGCCAAGGGGCGCAAGAGTAGGGGGACGAAGGTTGGAAAAGGAGACAGAGAGTGTTGCAGGGGTGGTCGAATGGTAGGCGGTTACCGCGCCTTGTGTTTCTGTTTGTACGTGAAAAATGGATATTCCTATGTCCGCGTGTACACCGTTGCCGTATATGGCTAACGTGTTTTTACAACGTTGGTTTATGTTGTCGCGATGAAAACACCGATTCGGACGAAGCTTCCCTTATCTTTTTGTATTATTTGCCGAAAGCGAGCTATAGATAGATAGAAGGGCCCGAAAAGTTCGTTGAACATTCTCTGCCATCGTATCGACAGAAATTCTACATCGTTCGATTCCGTTCTCTTTTTTACGGACACCTAATTGACACACGATAGTTTCATTCGAACAGCAACGGAATAGAGCGACGCTTTCGTCGACCCGGGTGGTAGTTTAGCTTGCGCGCGGTAAAGTGCATTGGAATTTTCTATAAATTTCTAACTATCGAAGGAGAATTCGTCATTTTTTCGAAACTTTTCTAACTTTCCCTTTATTTATACGACGCTTGATCCCGGTCACCGCGAATTTGACCTATACCGGACCTGGTAAACCGTGTGCGTGCGTGCGTCGTCGCAAAAACTTATCGATTTCTGGTTTTTATACGGTTGGATAAAAGGTACGCGCTATACCGTTTCGATTTTATCGCGAACGGGTTGTCCGATCGAGGAGGTCATGGGAAACGTGTTCAAAGATGGAAACGATTTTGCGGCGCGCGTTGAGAAGCATGGCCGCCGTCGGACTATGGCGTTCTCCCGCTTTCGATCCGTTCGTTCCTCTCTCGGTTCTACCTCCTTCGGCTATTCCTTTCACTCGACATCCCCACTTCGGGGAATCACGATTTGGTGCGAACCTACGAGCGTGCACCAGGGGATCCAGAACCCAGCCCAGGCCCAACCTAACCTGATCAACAGCCTCGTACAGCCGTACCTGTAACGCTGGATCGTGTCCAACTTATTCTTCGGCCAATTCCCTTGCCAAGCTACGTGTCTTTTGAGCTTTCCGAGGGAAACTG